>NC_081185.1:81479468-81719468 GCF_029867415.1 Vicia villosa
AAATGTGAGAGAAAAATAGCAATACCAAAGAATTCCATTTTCGTGGATTATTATAGTTGGCAGGAGCAAGACCGTGTTCTGGAAAAATTATTTCTAGAGGAAGATGGCAAGAAAACAGAAGGAAAAAGAAATTATTCCAAGAGGAAGATGGAGAGAAAACAGAAGGAAAAAAGAAAGCAATAATTTAAGGTTTGTTCTCACTCTTTAAGCTTTTAAACATGAGTGTTGAGTTATGTTCTTGATCAAAGCTTTTAAGCAAGATCAAGTATTGTTCTTAGTTAGGGTGCTTAACTAATTTCTTGATTGGAAAGTGTGATCTTTCCATTTTGGTTTCCCTTGGTCATATGGTGTGTGACTATTTTATCATTGCGGTGATTGGAAGTGGGATGGGGATTTCTCAGGTCTAGATGTCGACTTCTAGGCATAAGTAGCGATGGGTAGTGATTAGGCGAGAAGTTGTAAATTGGGGTGTTTAGTTTTGAACTAATACTGTTGCAACATTTTAAAATAACTAAAAATGTTTAAAGTTTCTTTAAGAAAAATAAAAACGCGTATATATAGAGAGAGATAATAACAAATGAAAAACAAATTTTCACTTTTTTCAAAACAGATTTTCACTTTTTTCAAAACAGAAGCGTGCAAAATTACCAATTCACTGTTCCTTCGCATAAATAGATTAGATGGAGGAGGACCAGTCAACATGAAGCAACTACTAATCATTGAAAGTCAAGGTCTTTTTTACCTTTTGCTAATGTTAATGCTTTAATTCTGTTATACGATCTACATAATTTCTAATTCCGATCTCCAAGTGTTTTTATGAGTTCTAATTCCGATCTCAAGTGTTTGAGATGATGTATACCCTAAACCCTAAGTAAAAATGTTTAAAAGTTTCTTTAAGAAAAATAAAAACGCGTATATATACATAGATAATAACAAGTGAAAAACATATTTTTACTTTTTTTAAAACAGAATTTCACTTTTTTCAAAACAGAAGCGCGCAAAATAACTTATTTATTGCTCCTTCGCAGAATGGACGAGATAGAGGAGGACCAGTCCACATGAAGCAACTTCTGATCACAGAAAGTCAAGGTCTCTTTTAAGTTTTGCTAATGTTAATGCTCTAGTGCTTTTATACTGTCTACATTTTGTAGATCTACATGATTTCTAATTCCGATCTAAAGTGTTTGCATGATTTCTAATTCCGATCTCCAAGTGTTTAAGAAAATGTCCGCCCTAAATAATATATTATCTAATCTGTTCTCCTAGTGTTTGAGATAATGTCTGCCCTAAATAATATATTTTCTATTCTGAATTTTTATTGAGTATTGGAATCAATGTGTATGATTGTTCTATCATATTTGTCATTGCTTGAGCTTATGCGTTTGAATATGTGATGTGATGTATGATATTTTTGTATGTTTAACTTATAATTTTGGAATCTAAGTACTTTTTCCAAAGAGTTGTTTATGAAAATAAAAAATAACGAAATTAGCAATAATATTGCAAAAGATGTTCTCCAAGAGCTCAAGGATTCAGAGAAGAAGATTTACTAGATGGAGCAAGCTGGAACGAATCTAATTGGCCTTAACTCAGCCAATCAAGTTATTGATAGGGATGTGATAATGGGTATTAAAGAAAAAATTTATTATGGACGGATGGCAGGTCTAAAAGATCTTATTGAAAGCATAATAGAGTGTACTCATGTGGGATTCATGGGAAAACAGTTAGCATTTCTGTGGAGACAGTACAAGGGTATAAACTTTTGTCACAGACAGAATTTTCATGAGAAGTCCAGTCACTTTCCACCGAGTAGCATGATCTATATGATTGATCGTTTATGCTTTTTAAGTGTTATCTGGAAGCAAGATCATAATCAACACATTTACTGTACGAAATCTGTGTTAGTTGAGTGGGTTTTATCCGAGACACGCAAATCCCACAAAAACTATGTAGTTACATCCTCTACCACGGTATTGATTCCGGTTTTGAATACAATAGATACTTTTTTGGTAGACCTAATCAAGTCATATTCCTCTATGATACAAAATGTGATTCAAAGAGAGAGTGTTATGCATCCATGGTACATAAAACTGTGGATCTAGATATTATAAACTGGATGTTCTTCCAAATTAGTTTGTTAAACCTGAACAAACAGGCAGCAGATGATGAAGATGTAATAGAGGTCTTGGGATTGTAAAGGGACGAGATAAATTGGATATCTTAAAAGCTTGTTAATAGGCTGAGAGATGGGTTTAAAAACAAAACAAGCCTTCAGAATTGGGTGAATCTTTTGTCAGAGACACTTCAGGAATATGGAAATCAATTGGTGATTATTGAGCTTAATTAAAAATGTGAGAGAAAAATAGCAATACCAAAGAATTCCATTTTCGTGGATTATTATAGTTGGCAGGAGCAAGACCGTGTTCTGGAAAAATTATTTCTAGAGGAAGATGGCAAGAAAACAGAAGGAAAAAGAAATTATTCCAAGAGGAAGATGGAGAGAAAACAGAAGGAAAAAAGAAAGCAATAATTTAAGGTTTGTTCTCACTCTTTAAGCTTTTAAACATGAGTGTTGAGTTATGTTCTTGATCAAAGCTTTTAAGCAAGATCAAGTATTGTTCTTAGTTAGGGTGCTTAACTAATTTCTTGATTGGAAAGTGTGATCTTTCCATTTTGGTTTCCCTTGGTCATATGGTGTGTGACTATTTTATCATTGCGGTGATTGGAAGTGGGATGGGGATTTCTCAGGTCTAGATGTCGACTTCTAGGCATAAGTAGCGATGGGTAGTGATTAGGCGAGAAGTTGTAAATTGGGGTGTTTAGTTTTGAACTAATACTGTTGCAACATTTTAAAATAACTAAAAATGTTTAAAGTTTCTTTAAGAAAAATAAAAACGCGTATATATAGAGAGAGATAATAACAAATGAAAAACAAATTTTCACTTTTTTCAAAACAGATTTTCACTTTTTTCAAAACAGAAGCGTGCAAAATTACCAATTCACTGTTCCTTCGCATAAATAGATTAGATGGAGGAGGACCAGTCAACATGAAGCAACTACTAATCATTGAAAGTCAAGGTCTTTTTTACCTTTTGCTAATGTTAATGCTTTAATTCTGTTATACGATCTACATAATTTCTAATTCCGATCTCCAAGTGTTTTTATGAGTTCTAATTCCGATCTCAAGTGTTTGAGATGATGTATACCCTAAACCCTAAGTAAAAATGTTTAAAAGTTTCTTTAAGAAAAATAAAAACGCGTATATATACATAGATAATAACAAGTGAAAAACATATTTTTACTTTTTTTAAAACAGAATTTCACTTTTTTCAAAACAGAAGCGCGCAAAATAACTTATTTATTGCTCCTTCGCAGAATGGACGAGATAGAGGAGGACCAGTCCACATGAAGCAACTTCTGATCACAGAAAGTCAAGGTCTCTTTTAAGTTTTGCTAATGTTAATGCTCTAGTGCTTTTATACTGTCTACATTTTGTAGATCTACATGATTTCTAATTCCGATCTAAAGTGTTTGCATGATTTCTAATTCCGATCTCCAAGTGTTTAAGAAAATGTCCGCCCTAAATAATATATTATCTAATCTGTTCTCCTAGTGTTTGAGATAATGTCTGCCCTAAATAATATATTTTCTATTCTGAATTTTTATTGAGTATTGGAATCAATGTGTATGATTGTTCTATCATATTTGTCATTGCTTGAGCTTATGCGTTTGAATATGTGATGTGATGTATGATATTTTTGTATGTTTAACTTATAATTTTGGAATCTAAGTACTTTTTCCAAAGAGTTGTTTATGAAAATAAAAAATAACGAAATTAGCAATAATATTGCAAAAGATGTTCTCCAAGAGCTCAAGGATTCAGAGAAGAAGATTTACTAGATGGAGCAAGCTGGAACGAATCTAATTGGCCTTAACTCAGCCAATCAAGTTATTGATAGGGATGTGATAATGGGTATTAAAGAAAAAATTTATTATGGACGGATGGCAGGTCTAAAAGATCTTATTGAAAGCATAATAGAGTGTACTCATGTGGGATTCATGGGAAAACAGTTAGCATTTCTGTGGAGACAGTACAAGGGTATAAACTTTTGTCACAGACAGAATTTTCATGAGAAGTCCAGTCACTTTCCACCGAGTAGCATGATCTATATGATTGATCGTTTATGCTTTTTAAGTGTTATCTGGAAGCAAGATCATAATCAACACATTTACTGTACGAAATCTGTGTTAGTTGAGTGGGTTTTATCCGAGACACGCAAATCCCACAAAAACTATGTAGTTACATCCTCTACCACGGTATTGATTCCGGTTTTGAATACAATAGATACTTTTTTGGTAGACCTAATCAAGTCATATTCCTCTATGATACAAAATGTGATTCAAAGAGAGAGTGTTATGCATCCATGGTACATAAAACTGTGGATCTAGATATTATAAACTGGATGTTCTTCCAAATTAGTTTGTTAAACCTGAACAAACAGGCAGCAGATGATGAGGATGTAATAGAGGTCTTGGGATTGTAAAGGGACGAGATAAATTGGATATCTTAAAAGCTTGTTAATAGGCTGAGAGATGGGTTTAAAAACAAAACAAGCCTTCAGAATTGGGTGAATCTTTTGTCAGAGACACTTCAGGAATATGGAAATCAATTGGTGATTATTGAGCTTAATTAAAAATGTGAGAGAAAAATAGCAATACCAAAGAATTCCATTTTCGTGGATTATTATAGTTGGCAGGAGCAAGACCGTGTTCTGGAAAAATTATTTCTGGAGGAAGATGGCAAGAAAACAGAAGGAAAAAGAAATTATTCCAAGAGGAAGATGGAGAGAAAACAGAAGGAAAAAAGAAAGCAATAATTTAAGGTTTGTTCTCACTCTTTAAGCTTTTAAACATGAGTGTTGAGTTATGTTCTTGATCAAAGCTTTTAAGCAAGATCAAGTATTGTTCTTAGTTAGGGTGCTTAACTAATTTCTTGATTGGAAAGTGTGATCTTTCTATTTTGGTTTCCCTTGGTCATATGGTGTGTGACTATTTTATCATTGCGGTGATTGGAAGTGGGATGGGGATTTCTCAGGTCTAGATGTCGACTTCTAGGCATAAGTAGCGATGGGTAGTGATTAGGCGAGAAGTTGTAAATTGGGGTGTTTAGTTTTGAACTAATACTGTGGCAACATTTTAAAATAACTAAAAATGTTTAAAGTTTCTTTAAGAAAAATAAAAACGCGTATATATAGAGAGAGATAATAACAAATGAAAAACAAATTTTCACTTTTTTCAAAACAGATTTTCACTTTTTTCAAAACAGAAGCGTGCAAAATTACCAATTCACTGTTCCTTCGCATAAATAGATTAGATGGAGGAGGACCAGTCAACATGAAGCAACTACTAATCATTGAAAGTCAAGGTCTTTTTTACCTTTTGCTAATGTTAATGCTTTAATTCTGTTATACGATCTACATAATTTCTAATTCCGATCTCCAAGTGTTTTTATGAGTTCTAATTCCGATCTCAAGTGTTTGAGATGATGTATACCCTAAACCCTAAGTAAAAATGTTTAAAAGTTTCTTTAAGAAAAATAAAAACGCGTATATATACATAGATAATAACAAGTGAAAAACATATTTTTACTTTTTTTAAAACAGAATTTCACTTTTTTCAAAACAGAAGCGCGCAAAATAACTTATTTATTGCTCCTTCGCAGAATGGACGAGATAGAGGAGGACCAGTCCACATGAAGCAACTTCTGATCACAGAAAGTCAAGGTCTCTTTTAAGTTTTGCTAATGTTAATGCTCTAGTGCTTTTATACTGTCTACATTTTGTAGATCTACATGATTTCTAATTCCGATCTAAAGTGTTTGCATGATTTCTAATTCCGATCTCCAAGTGTTTAAGAAAATGTCCGCCCTAAATAATATATTATCTAATCTGTTCTCCTAGTGTTTGAGATAATGTCTGCCCTAAATAATATATTTTCTATTCTGAATTTTTATTGAGTATTGGAATCAATGTGTATGATTGTTCTATCATATTTGTCATTGCTTGAGCTTATGCGTTTGAATATGTGATGTGATGTATGATATTTTTGTATGTTTAACTTATAATTTTGGAATCTAAGTACTTTTTCCAAAGAGTTTTTTATGAAAATAAAAAATAACGAAATTAGCAATAATATTGCAAAAGATGTTCTCCAAGAGCTCAAGGATTCAGAGAAGAAGATTTACTAGATGGAGCAAGCTGGAACGAATCTAATTGGCCTTAACTCAGCCAATCAAGTTATTGATAGGGATGTGATAATGGGTATTAAAGAAAAAATTTATTATGGACGGATGGCAGGTCTAAAAGATCTTATTGAAAGCATAATAGAGTGTACTCATGTGGGATTCATGGGAAAACAGTTAGCATTTCTGTGGAGACAGTACAAGGGTATAAACTTTTGTCACAGACAGAATTTTCATGAGAAGTCCAGTCACTTTCCACCGAGTAGCATGATCTATATGATTGATCGTTTATGCTTTTTAAGTGTTATCTGGAAGCAAGATCATAATCAACACATTTACTGTACGAAATCTGTGTTAGTTGAGTGGGTTTTATCCGAGACACGCAAATCCCACAAAAACTATGTAGTTACATCCTCTACCACGGTATTGATTCCGGTTTTGAATACAATAGATACTTTTTTGGTAGACCTAATCAAGTCATATTCCTCTATGATACAAAATGTGATTCAAAGAGAGAGTGTTATGCATCCATGGTACATAAAACTGTGGATCTAGATATTATAAACTGGATGTTCTTCCAAATTAGTTTGTTAAACCTGAACAAACAGGCAGCAGATGATGAAGATGTAATAGAGGTCTTGGGATTGTAAAGGGACGAGATAAATTGGATATCTTAAAAGCTTGTTAATAGGCTGAGAGATGGGTTTAAAAACAAAACAAGCCTTCAGAATTGGGTGAATCTTTTGTCAGAGACACTTCAGGAATATGGAAATCAATTGGTGATTATTGAGCTTAATTAAAAATGTGAGAGAAAAATAGCAATACCAAAGAATTCCATTTTCGTGGATTATTATAGTTGGCAGGAGCAAGACCGTGTTCTGGAAAAATTATTTCTAGAGGAAGATGGCAAGAAAACAGAAGGAAAAAGAAATTATTCCAAGAGGAAGATGGAGAGAAAACAGAAGGAAAAAAGAAAGCAATAATTTAAGGTTTGTTCTCACTCTTTAAGCTTTTAAACATGAGTGTTGAGTTATGTTCTTGATCAAAGCTTTTAAGCAAGATCAAGTATTGTTCTTAGTTAGGGTGCTTAACTAATTTCTTGATTGGAAAGTGTGATCTTTCTATTTTGGTTTCCCTTGGTCATATGGTGTGTGACTATTTTATCATTGCGGTGATTGGAAGTGGGATGGGGATTTCTCAGGTCTAGATGTCGACTTCTAGGCATAAGTAGCGATGGGTAGTGATTAGGCGAGAAGTTGTAAATTGGGGTGTTTAGTTTTGAACTAATACTGTTGCAACATTTTAAAATAACTAAAAATGTTTAAAGTTTCTTTAAGAAAAATAAAAACGCGTATATATAGAGAGAGATAATAACAAATGAAAAACAAATTTTCACTTTTTTCAAAACAGATTTTCACTTTTTTCAAAACAGAAGCGTGCAAAATTACCAATTCACTGTTCCTTCGCATAAATAGATTAGATGGAGGAGGACCAGTCAACATGAAGCAACTACTAATCATTGAAAGTCAAGGTCTTTTTTACCTTTTGCTAATGTTAATGCTTTAATTCTGTTATACGATCTACATAATTTCTAATTCCGATCTCCAAGTGTTTTTATGAGTTCTAATTCCGATCTCAAGTGTTTGAGATGATGTATACCCTAAACCCTAAGTAAAAATGTTTAAAAGTTTCTTTAAGAAAAATAAAAACGCGTATATATACATAGATAATAACAAGTGAAAAACATATTTTTACTTTTTTTAAAACAGAATTTCACTTTTTTCAAAACAGAAGCGCGCAAAATAACTTATTTATTGCTCCTTCGCAGAATGGACGAGATAGAGGAGGACCAGTCCACATGAAGCAACTTCTGATCACAGAAAGTCAAGGTCTCTTTTAAGTTTTGCTAATGTTAATGCTCTAGTGCTTTTATACTGTCTACATTTTGTAGATCTACATGATTTCTAATTCCGATCTAAAGTGTTTGCATGATTTCTAATTCCGATCTCCAAGTGTTTAAGAAAATGTCCGCCCTAAATAATATATTATCTAATCTGTTCTCCTAGTGTTTGAGATAATGTCTGCCCTAAATAATATATTTTCTATTCTGAATTTTTATTGAGTATTGGAATCAATGTGTATGATTGTTCTATCATATTTGTCATTGCTTGAGCTTATGCGTTTGAATATGTGATGTGATGTATGATATTTTTGTATGTTTAACTTATAATTTTGGAATCTAAGTACTTTTTCCAAAGAGTTGTTTATGAAAATAAAAAATAACGAAATTAGCAATAATATTGCAAAAGATGTTCTCCAAGAGCTCAAGGATTCAGAGAAGAAGATTTACTAGATGGAGCAAGCTGGAACGAATCTAATTGGCCTTAACTCAGCCAATCAAGTTATTGATAGGGATGTGATAATGGGTATTAAAGAAAAAATTTATTATGGACGGATGGCAGGTCTAAAAGATCTTATTGAAAGCATAATAGAGTGTACTCATGTGGGATTCATGGGAAAACAGTTAGCATTTCTGTGGAGACAGTACAAGGGTATAAACTTTTGTCACAGACAGAATTTTCATGAGAAGTCCAGTCACTTTCCACCGAGTAGCATGATCTATATGATTGATCGTTTATGCTTTTTAAGTGTTATCTGGAAGCAAGATCATAATCAACACATTTACTGTACGAAATCTGTGTTAGTTGAGTGGGTTTTATCCGAGACACGCAAATCCCACAAAAACTATGTAGTTACATCCTCTACCACGGTATTGATTCCGGTTTTGAATACAATAGATACTTTTTTGGTAGACCTAATCAAGTCATATTCCTCTATGATACAAAATGTGATTCAAAGAGAGAGTGTTATGCATCCATGGTACATAAAACTGTGGATCTAGATATTATAAACTGGATGTTCTTCCAAATTAGTTTGTTAAACCTGAACAAACAAGCAGCAGATGATGAGGATGTAATAGAGGTCTTGGGATTGTAAAGGGACGAGATAAATTGGATATCTTAAAAGCTTGTTAATAGGCTGAGAGATGGGTTTAAAAACAAAACAAGCCTTCAGAATTGGGTGAATCTTTTGTCAGAGACACTTCAGGAATATGGAAATCAATTGGTGATTATTGAGCTTAATTAAAAATGTGAGAGAAAAATAGCAATACCAAAGAATTCCATTTTCGTGGATTATTATAGTTGGCAGGAGCAAGACCGTGTTCTGGAAAAATTATTTCTAGAGGAAGATGGCAAGAAAACAGAAGGAAAAAGAAATTATTCCAAGAGGAAGATGGAGAGAAAACAGAAGGAAAAAAGAAAGCAATAATTTAAGGTTTGTTCTCACTCTTTAAGCTTTTAAACATGAGTGTTGAGTTATGTTCTTGATCAAAGCTTTTAAGCAAGATCAAGTATTGTTCTTAGTTAGGGTGCTTAACTAATTTCTTGATTGGAAAGTGTGATCTTTCTATTTTGGTTTCCCTTGGTCATATGGTGTGTGACTATTTTATCATTGCGGTGATTGGAAGTGGGATGGGGATTTCTCAGGTCTAGATGTCGACTTCTAGGCATAAGTAGCGATGGGTAGTGATTAGGCGAGAAGTTGTAAATTGGGGTGTTTAGTTTTGAACTAATACTGTTGCAACATTTTAAAATAACTAAAAATGTTTAAAGTTTCTTTAAGAAAAATAAAAACGCGTATATATAGAGAGAGATAATAACAAATGAAAAACAAATTTTCACTTTTTTCAAAACAGATTTTCACTTTTTTCAAAACAGAAGCGTGCCAAATTACCAATTCACTGTTCCTTCGCATAAATAGATTAGATGGAGGAGGACCAGTCAACATGAAGCAACTACTAATCATTGAAAGTCAAGGTCTTTTTTACCTTTTGCTAATTTTAATGTTTTAATTCTGTTATACGATCTACATAATTTCTAATTCCGATCTCCAAGTGTTTTTATGATTTCTAATTCCGATCTCAAGTGTTTGAGATGATGTTTACCCTAAACCCTAAATAAAAATGTTTAAAAGTTTCTTTAAGAAAAATAAAAACGCGTATATATATATATATAGATAATAACAAGTGAAAAACATATTTTTACTTTTTTAAAAACAGAATTTCACTTTTTTCAAAACAGAAGCGCGCAAAATAACTTATTTATTGCTCCTTCGCAGAATGTGTATGATTGTTCTATCATATTTGTCATTGCTTGAGCTTATGCGTTTGAATATGTGATGTGATGTATGATATTTTTGTATGTTTAACTTATAATTTTGGAATCTAAGTACTTTTTCCAAAGAGTTGTTTATGAAAATAATAAATAACGAAATTAGCAATACTATTGCAAAAGATGTTCTCCAAGAGCTCAAGGATTCAGATTAGAATTTTTGTATGTTTAACTTAGGATTTTGGAATCTAAGTACTTTTTCCAAAGAGTTGTTTATGAAAAAAAGAAATAAAGAAATTAGAAATACTATTGCAAAAGATGTTCTCCAAGAGCTCAAGGATTTAGAGAAGAAGCTTTGATCAATGGAGCAAGCTGGAACGACTCTAATTGGCCTTTACTCAACCAATCAAGTTATTGAGAGGGATGTGATAACGGGTATTAGTGAAAGAATTGATTAAGGAAAGATGGCAGGTCTAAAAGATCTAATTGAAAGCATAATAGAGTGTACTTCTGGGGGATTCATGGGAAAACAACTAACATATATGTGGAGACTCTACTAGGGTCTAAAGCGTTGCGCCGAGGTCCTAAACTGCTACGTTATCCCGCTATAGCGCATTGACAACCTAGATTTATAGATATTTTAAATTTATTTAATTATTAGCAAATTAACATTTATATAAATTATATTATAAAGATACATTGTAACATTTTAGAATAAATAAAAATGTTTAAAGTTTCTTTAAGAAAAATAAAAACGCGTGTATATAGAGAGATAATAACAAAGGAAAAACAAATTTTCACTTTTTTCAAAACAGATTTTATTTTTTTTAAAACAGAAGCGGGCAAAATTACCAATTCTTTGTTCCTTCGCATAAATAGATTAGATGGAGGAGGACCAGTCAACATGAAGCAACTACTAATCATTGAAAGTCAAGGTCGTTTTTACCTTTTGCTAATGTTAATGCTTTAATTCTATTATACGATCTACATAATTTCTAATTCCGATCTCCAAGTGTTTTTATGATTTCTAATTCCGATCTCTAGTGTTTGAGATGATGTAAACCCTAAACCCTTAATAAAAATGTTTAAAAATTTCTTTAAGAAAAATAAAAACGCGTATATATACAGAGATAATAACAAGTGAAAAACATATTTTTACTTTTTTTCAAAACAGAATTTCACTTTTTTCAAAACAGAAGCGTGCAAAATGACCTATTCATTGCTCCTTCGCAAAATGGACGAGATAGAGGAGGACCAGTCAACATGAAGCAACTGCTGATAGAAAGTCAAGGTCTCTTTTAGGTTTTGCTGATGTTAATTCTTTAATGCTTTTATACGATCTACATGATTTCTAATTCCGATCTCCAAGTGTTTTTATGATTTCTAATTCCGATCTCCAAGTATTTGAGATAATGTAAACCCTAAATAAAAATGTTTAAAAGTTTCTTTAAGAAAAAGAAAAACGCGTATATATAGAGAGATAAAAACAAGTGAAAAACATATTTTCATTTTTTTCAAAACAGATTTTCACTTTTTTCAAAACAGAAGCGCGCAAAATGACCAATTCACTGTTCCTTCGCATAAATAGATTAGATGGAGGAGGACCAGTCAACATGAAGCAACTACTAATCACTAAAAGTCAAGGTATTTTTAACTTTTGCTAATGTTAATGCTTTAGTTATTTTATACGATCTACATGATTTCTATTTTCGATCTCCAAGTGTTTTTATGATTTCTAATTCCGATCTCCAAGTGTTTGAGATGATGTAAACCCTAAATAAAAATGTTTAAAAGTTTCTTTAAGAAAAAGAGAAACGCTTATATATAAAGAGATAATAACAAGTGAAAAACATATTTTTACTTTTTTCAAAACAGATTTCACTCTTTTCAAAACAGAAGCTCGCACAATGACCTATACATTGTTCCATCGCAGAATAAAAGAGATAGAGGGGGACCAGTCAACATGAAGCAACTTCTAATCACAGAAAGTCAAGGTCTACTTTACCTTTTGCTTATGTTAATGCTTTAACCCTTTTATACGATCTACATGATTTCTAATTACGATCTCAAGTGTTTGCATGATTTCTAATTCCGATCTTCAAGTGGTTAAGAAAATGTCAGCCCTAAATAATATATTATCTAATCTGTTCTCCTAGTGTTTGAGATAATGTCTGCCCTAAATAATATATTTTCTGTTCTGAATTTTTATTGAGTATTGGAATCAATGTGTATGATTGTTCTGTCATATTTGTCCTTGCTTGAGCTTATGCGTTTGAATATGTGATGTGATGCATGCTATTTTTGTATGTTTAACTTATGATTTTGGAATCTAAGTACTTTTTCCAAAGAGTTGTTTATGAAAATAATAAATAACGAAATTAGCGATACTATTGCAAAAGATGTTCCCCAAGAGCTCAAGGATTCATAGAAGAATTTTTGTATGTTTAACTTAGGATTTTGGAATCTAAGTACTTTTTCCAAAGAGTTGTTTATGAAAAGAAGAAACAATGAAATTAGAAATACTATTTCAAAAGATGTTATCCAAGAGCTCAAGGATTCAGAGAAGAAGCTTTTCTCAATGGAGCAAGCTGGAACGGCTCTAATTGGCCTTTACTCAACCAATCAAGTTGTTGAGAGGGATGTGATAACGCGTATTAGTGAAAGAATTGATTAAGGAAAGATGGCAGGTCTAAAAGATCTAATTGAAAGAATAATAGAGTGTACTTCTAGGTGATTCATAGGAAGACAACTAACATATATGTGTAGACTCTACAAGGGTCTAAAACGTTGCGTCGAGGTCCTAAACTGCTACGCTATCCCGCTATAGCGCATCGACAACCTAGATTTATAGATATTTTAAATTTATTTAATTATTAGCAAGTTAAAATTTATATAAATTATATTATAAAGATACTTTGTAACATTTTAGAATAAATAAAAATGTAAAAACGTTTTTTTAAGAAAAATAAAAACGCGTATATATAGAGAGATAATAACAAATGAAAAACAAATTTTCACTTTTTTCTAAACAGATTTTCACTTTTTTCAGAACAGAAGCGCGCAAAATTACTGATTCACTGTTCCTTCGCATAAATAGATTAGTTGGAAAAGGACCAGTCAACATGAAGCAACTACTTATCACTTAAAGTCAAGGTCTTTTTTTACCTTTTGCTAATATAAATGCATTAATTCTTTTATACGATCTACATGATTTCTAATTCCGATCTCTAACTGTTTTTATGATTTCTAACTCCGATCTCCAAGTGTTTGAGATGATGTAAACCCTAAACCCTAAATAAAAATGTTTAAAAGTTTCTTTGAGAAAAAGAAAAACGCGTATATATACAGAGATAATAACAAGTGAAAAACATATTTTTTACTTTTTTTCAAAACACAATTTCACTTTTTTCAAAACAGAAGCACGCAAAATGACCTATTCATTGCTCCTTCGCAGAATGGACAAGATAGAGGAGGACCAGTCAACATGAAGCAACTGCTGATCACAGAAAGTCAAGGTCTCTTTTAAGTTTTGCTGATGTTAATGCTTTAGTGCTTTTATACGATCTACATGATTTTTAATTCCGATCTCCAAGTGTTTTTATGATTTCTAATTCCGATCTCCAAGTGTTTGAGATAATGTCTGCCTTAAATAATATATTTTCTAATCTGTTCTCCTAGTGTTTGAGATAATGTCTTCCCTAAATAATATATTTTCTATTCTGAATTTTTATTGAGTATTGGAATCAATGTGTATGATTGTTCTGTCATATTTGTCATTGCTTGAGCTTATGCATTTGAATATGTGATGTGATGCATGGTATTTTTGTATGTTTAACTTAGGATTTTGGAATCTAAGTACTTTTTCCAAAGAGTTGTTTATGAAAATAAGAAACAATGAAATTAGCAATACTATTGTAAAAGATGTTCTCTAGAGCTCATTGAATCAGATAAGAAGATTTGCTCGATAGAGTAAGATGGAACGTCGCTCGATAGAGTAAGATGGAACGTCTCTAATTGGCCTTTACTCAACCAATCAAGTTGTTGAGAGGGATGTGATAATGAGTATTAGTGAAAGAATTGATTATGGACGGATGACAGGTCTAAGAGATCTTATTGAAAGCATAATAGAATGTACTTCTGGGGGATTCATGGGAAAACAACTAACATTTATGTGGAGAATGTACAAGGGTCTAAAGCGTTGTGTCGAGGTCCTAAAATGCTACCTTATCTCGCTATAGCGCATCGACAACCTTGATTTATAGATATTTTAAATTTATTTTATTATTAGCAAGTAAACATTTTGATAAATTATATTATAAAGATACTTTGTAACATTTTAGAATAAATAAAAATGTTTAAAAGTTTCCTTAAGAAAAAGAAAAACGCGTATATATAGAGATAATAATAGTGAAACAAATATATATTTCTATTTTTTCAAAACAGATTTTCACTTTTTCCAAAACAGAAGCGCACAAAATGACCAATTCATTGTTCCTTCGCATAAATAGAGGAGATGGAGGAGGACCAGTCAACATGAAGCAACTGCTGATCACAGAAAGTCAAGGTCTTTTTTACCTTTTGCTGATGTTAATGCTTTAATGCTTTTATACGATCTACATGATTTCTAATTCTGATCTCCAAGTGTTTTTAAGATTTCTAATTCTGATCTCCATGTGTTTGAGATAATGTAAACCCTAAACAAAAATGTTTAAACGTTTTTTGAGAAAAAGAAAAACGCGTATAAATAGAGTGATAATAACAAGTGAAAAACATATTTTCACTTTTTTCAAAACAGAAGCGCGCAAAATGACTAATTCATTGTTCCTTTGCAAAAATGGAAGAGATGGAGGAGGACCTGTCAACATGAAGCAAATGCTAATAATTAAACGTCAAGTTCTTTTTTACCTTTTACTGATGTTAATGTTTTAACGCTTTTATACAATCTACATTTTATACAATCTACATGATTTCTAATTCCGATCTCAAATGTTTGCATGATTTCTAATTCCGATCTCCAAGTGTTTGAGATAATGTCCACACTAAATAATATATTTTCTAATATGATCTCTAAGTGTTTGAGATAATGTCAGCCCTAAATAATATATTTTCTATTTTAAATTTTTATTGAGTATTGGAATCAGTGTGTATGATTGTTCTGTCAAATTTTTCATTGCTTGAGATAATGCGTTTGAATATATGATGTGATGCATGATATTTTTGTATGTTTAACTTAGGATTTTGGAATCTAAGTATTTTTCCAAAGAGTTGTTTATGAAAATAAGAAACAGTGAAATCAACAATACTATTGCAAAAGATGTTTTCCAAGAGCTCAAGGATTCTGAAAAGAAGAATTGCTCAATGGATTTCTAATTCATTTTATGATTTCTCCATTTACATTTTGCTTATGTTAATGCTTTTATACGATTTACATTTTATACAATCTCCATTTTATACAATCTACATGATTTCTTATTCCAATCTCCAAGTGTTTTTATGATTTCTAATTCCGATCTCCAACTGTTTGAGGTAATGTCCGCCCTAAATAATATATTTTCTAATATGATCTCCAAGTGTTAAAGATAATGTTTGCCCTAAATAATATATTTGCTATACTGATTTTTTATTGAGTATTTGAATCAATGTGTATGACAGTTGTGTCAAATTTGTCATTGCTTAAGCTTATGCGTTTGAATATGTGATGTGATGCATGATATTTTTGTATGTTTAACTTAGTATTTTAGAATCTAAGTATTTTTTCCTCAGAATTGTTTATGAAAAGAAGAAACAATGAAATTAGCAATACTATTGCAAAAGATGTTCTCCAAGAGCTCAAGGATTCAGAGAAAAAGATTTACTAGATGGAGCAAGCTGGAACGAATCTAATTAGCCTTAACTCAGCCAATCAAGTTATTGATAGGGATGTGATAATGGGTATTAAAGAAAAAATTTACTATGGACGGATGGCAGGTCTAAAAGATCTTATTGAAAGCATAATAGAGTGTACTCATGTGGGATTCATGGGAAAACAGTTAGCATTTCTGTGGAGACAGTACAAGGGTATAAACTTTTGTCACAGACAGAATTTTCATGAGAAGTCCAGTCACTTTCCACCGAGTATCATGATCTATATGATTGATCGTTTATGCTTTTTAAGTGTTATCTGGAAGCAATATCATAATCAACACATTTACTGTACGAAATCTGTGTTAGTTGAGTGGGTTTTATCCGAGACACGCAAATCCCACAAAAACTATGTAGTTACATCCTCTACCACGGTATTGATTCCGGTTTTGAATACAATAGATACTTTTTTGGTAGACCTAATCAAGTCATATTCCTCTATGATACAAAATGTGATTCAAAGAGAGAGTGTTATGCATCCATGGTACATAAAACTGTGGATCTAGATATTATAAAATGGATGTTCTTCCAAATTAGTTTGTTAAACCTGAACAAACAGGCAGCAGATGATGAAGATGTAATAGAGGTCTTGGGATTGTAAAGGGACGAGATAAATTGGATATCTTAAAAGCTTGTTAATAGGCTGAGAGATGAGTTTAAGAACAAAACAAGCTTTCAGAATTGGGTGAATCTTTTGTCAGAGACACTTCAGGAATATGGAAATCAATTGGTGATTATTGAGCTTAATTAAAAATGTGAGAGAAAAATAGCAATACCAAAGAATTCCATTTTCGTGGATTATTATAGTTGGCAGGAGCAAGACCGTGTTCTGGAAAAATTATTTCTAGAGGAAGATGGCAAGAAAACAGAAGGAAAAAGAAATTATTCCAAGAGAAAGATGGAGAGAAAACAGAAGGAAAAAAGAAAGCAATAAGTTAAGTTTTGTTCTCACTCTTTAAGCTTTTAAACATGAGTGTTGAGTTATGTTCTTGATCAAAGCTTTTAAGCAAGATCAAGTATTGTTCTTAGTTAGGGTGCTTAACTATTTTCTTGATTGGAAAGTGCGATCTTTCTATTTTGGTTTCTCTTGGTCATATGGTGTGTGACTATTTTATAATTGCGGTGATTGGAAGTGGGATGGGGATTTCTCAGGTCTAGATGTCGACTTCTAGGCATAAGTAGCGATGGGTAGTGATTAGGCGAGAAGTTGTAAATTGGGGTGTTTAGTTTTGAACTAATACTGTTGCAACATTTTAAAATAACTAAAAATGTTTAAAGTTTCTTTAAGAAAACTAAAAACGCGTATATATAGAGAGATAATAACAAATGAAAAACAAATTTTCACTTTTTTCAAAACAGATTTTCACTTTTTTCAAAACAGAAGCGTGCAAAATTACCAATTCACTATTCCTTCGCATAAATAGATTAGATGGAGGAGGACCAGTCAACATGAAGCAACTACTAATCATTGAAAGTCAAGGTCTTTTTTACCTTTTGCTAATGTTAATGCTTTAATTCTGTTATACGATCTACATAATTTCTAATTCCGATCTCCAAGTGTTTTTATGATTTCTAATTCCGATCTCAAGTGTTTGAGATGATGTATACCCTAAACCCTAAATAAAAATGTTTAAAAGTTTCTTTAGAAAAATAAAAACGCGTATATATACATAGATAATAACAAGTGAAAAACATATTTTTACTTTTTTCAAAACAGAATTTCACTTTTTTCAAAACAGAAGCGCGCAAAATGACTTATTCATTGCTCCTTCGCAGAATGGACGAGATAGAGGAGGACCAGTCAACATGAAGCAACTTCTGATCACAGAAAGTCAAGGTCTCTTTTAAGTTTTGCTGATGTTAATGCTCAAGTGCTTTTATACGGTCTACATTTTATAGATCTACATGATTTTTAATTCCGATCTAAAGTGTTTGCATGATTTCTAATTCCGATCTCCAAGTGTTTATGAAAATGTCCTCCCTAAATAATATATTATCTAATCTGTTCTCCTAGTGTTTGAGATAATGTCTGCCCTAAATAATATATTTTCTATTCTGAATTTTTATTGAGTATTGGAATCAATGTGTATGATTGTTCTGTCATATTTGTCATTGCTTGAGCTTATGCGTTTGAATATGTGATGTGATGTATGATATTTTTGTATGTTTAACTTATAATTTTGGAATCCAAGTACTTTTTCCAAAGAGTTGTTTATGAAAAGAAGAAATTACGAAATTAGCAGTACTATTGCAAAAGATGTTCTCCAAGAGCTCAAGGATTCAGAGAAGAATTTTAGTATGTTTAGCTTAGGATTTTAGAATCTAAGTACTTTTTCCAAAGAGTTGTTTATGAAAACAAGAAATAATGAAATTAGAAATACTATTGCAAAAGATGTTCTCCAAGAGCTCAAGGATTCAGAGAAGAAGCTTTGATCAATGGAGCAAGCTGGAACGACTCTAATTGGCCTTTACTCAACCAATCAAGTTATTGAGAGGGATGTGATAACGGGTATTAGTGAAAGAATTGATTAAGGAAAGATGGCAGGTCTAAAAGATCTAATTGAAAACATAATAGAGTGTACTTCTGGGGGATTCATGGGAAAACAACTAACATATATGTGGAGACTCTACTAGGGTCTAAAGCGTTGCACCGAGGTCCTAAACTGCTACGCTATCCCGTTATAGCGCATTGACAACCTAGATTTATAGATATTTTAAATTTATTTAATTATTAGCAAGTTAACATTTATATAAATTATATTATCAAGATACTTTGTAACATTTTAGAATAACTAAAAATGTTTAAAGTTTCTTTAAGAAAAACAAAAACGCGTATATATAGAGAGATAATAACAAATGAAAAACAAATTTTCACTTTTTTCAAAACAGATTTTCTTTTTTTTTTCAAAACAGAAGCGTGCAAAATTACCAATTCACTGTTCCTTCTCATAAATAGATTAGATGGAGGAGGACCAGTCAACATGAAGCAACTACTAATCATTGAAAGTCAAGGTCTTTTTTACCTTTTGCTAATGTTAATGCTTTAATTCTGTTATACGATCTACATAATTTCTAATTCCGATCTCCAAGTGTTTTTATGATTTTTAATTCTGATCTCAAGTGTTTGAGATGATGTAAACCCTAAACCCTTAATAAAAATGTTTAAAAGTTTCTTTAAGAAAAATAAAAACGCGTATATATACAGAGATACTAACAAGTGAAAAACATATTTTTACTTTTTTCAAAATAGAATTTCACTTTTTTCAAAACAGAAGCGCGCAAAATGACTTATTCATTGCTCCTTCGCAGAATGGACGAGATAGAGGAGGACCAGTCAACATGAAGCAACTTCTGATCACAGAAAGTCAAGGTCTCTTTGAAGTTTTGCTGATGTTAATGCTCAAGTGCTTTTATACGGTCTACATTTTATAGATCTACATGATTTTTAATTCCGATCTAAAGTGTTTGCATGATTTCTAATTCCGATCTCCAAGTGTTTATGAAAATGTCCGCCCTAAATAATATATTATCTAATCTGTTCTCCTAGTGTTTGAGATGATGTCTGCCCTAAATAATATATTTTCTATTCGGAATTTTTATTGAGTATTGGAATCAATGTGTATGATTGTTCTGTCATATTTGTCAATGCTTGAGCTTATGCGTTTGAATATGTGATGTGATGTATGATATTTTTGTATGTTTAACTTATAATTTTGGAATCTAAGTACTTTTTCCAAAGAGTTGTTTATGAAAAGAAGAAATAATGAAATTAGCAATACTATTGCAAAAGATGTTCTCCAAGAGCTCAAGGATTCAGAGAAGAATTTTTGTATGTTTAACTTAGGATTTTGGAATCTAAGTACTTTTTCCAAAGAGTTGTTAATGAAAACAAGAAATAATGAAATTAGAAATATTATTTTAAAAGATGTTCTCCAAGAGCTCAAGGATTCAGAGAAGCAGCTTTGCTCAATGGAGCAAGCTGGAACGACTCTAATTGGCCTTTACTCAACCAATCAAGTTATTGAGAGGGATGTGATAACGGGTATTAGTGAAAGAATTGATTAAGGAAAGATGGCAGGTCTAAAAGATCTAATTGAAAGCATAATAGAGTGTACTTCTGGGGGATTCATGGGAAAACAACTAACATATATGTGGAGACTCTACTAGGGTCTAAAGCGTTGCACCGAGGTCCTAAACTGCTACGCTATCCCGTTATAGCGCATTGACAACCTAGATTTATAGATATTTTAAATTTATTTAATTATTAGCAAGTTAACATTTATATAAATTATATTATCAAGATACTTTGTAACATTTTAGAATAAATAAAAATGTTTAAAGTTTCTTTAAGAAAAACAAAAACGCGTATATATAGAGAGATAATAACAAATGAAAAACAAATTTTCACTTTTTTCAAAACAGATTTTCTTTTTTTTTCAAAACAGAAGCGCGCAAAATTACCAGTTCACTGTTCCTTCTCATAAATAGATTAGATGGAGGAGGACCTGTCAACATGAAGCAACTACTAATCATTGAAAGTCAAGGTCTTTTTTACCTTTTGCTAATGTTAATGCTTTAATTCTGTTATACGATCTACATAATTTCTAATTCCGATCTCCAAGTGTTTTTATGATTTTTAATTCTGATCTCAAGTGTTTGAGATGATGTAAACCCTAAACCCTTAATAAAAATGTTTAAAAGTTTCTTTAAGAAAAATAAAAACGCGTATATATACAGAGATACTAACAAGTGAAAAACATATTTTTACTTTTTTCAAAATAGAATTTCACTTTTTCCAAAACAGAAGCGCGCAAAATGACTTATTCATTGCTCCTTCGCATAATGGACGAGATAAAGGAGGACCACTCGACATGAAGCAACTTCTGATCACAGAAAGTCAAGGTCTCTTTTAAGTTTTGCTGATGTTAATCCTCTAGTGCTTTTATACGGTCTACATTTTATAAATCTACATGATTTCTAATTCCGATCTAAAGTGTTTGCATGATTTCTAATTCCGATCTCCAAGTGTTTAAGAAAATGTCCGCCCTAAATAATATATTATTTAATCTGTTCTCCTGGTGTTTGAGATAATGTCTGCCCTAAATAATATATTTTCTATTCTGAATTTTTATGAGTATTGGAATCAATGTGTATGATTGTTCTGTCATATTTGTCAATGCTTGAGCTTATGCGTTTGAATATGTGATGTGATGTATGATATTTTTGTATGTTTAACTTATAATTTTGGAATCTAAGTACTTTTTCCAAAGAGTTGTTTATGAAAAGAAGAAATAATGAAATTAGCAATACTATTGCAAAAGATGTTCTCCAAGAGCTCAAGGATTCAGAGAAGAATTTTTGTATGTTTAACTTAGGATTTTGGAATCTAAGTACTTTTTCCAAAGAATTGTTTATGAAAACAAGAAATAATGAAATTAGAAATATTATTTTAAAAGATGTTCTCCAAGAGCTCAAGGATTCAGAGAAGCAGCTTTGCTCAATGGAGCAAGCTGGAACGACTCTAATTGGCCTTTACTCAACCAATCAAGTTATTGAGAGGGATGTGATAATAGGTATTAGTGAAAGAATTGATTAAGGAAAGATGGCAGGTCTAAAAGATCTAATTGAAAGCATAATAGAGTGTACTTCTGGGGGATTCAGTGGAAAACAACTAACATATATGTGGAGACTCTACAAGGGTCTAAAGCATTGCGCCGAGGTCCTAAACTGCTATGCTATCCCGCTATAGCGCTTCGACAACCTAGATTTATAGATATTTTAAATTTATTTAATAATTAGCAAGTTAACATTTATATAAATTATATTATAAAGATACTTTGTAACATTTTAGAATAAATAAAAATGTAAAAACGTTTCTTTAAGAAAAATAAAAACGCGTATGCTTTAAAGCAAGATCAAGTATTGTTCTTAGTTAAGGTGCTTAACTAATTTCTTGATTGGAAAGTGTGATCATTCTATTTTGGTTTCTCTTGGTCATATGGTGTGTGACTATTTTATCATTGCGGTGATTGGAAGTGGGATGGGTAGTGATTAGGCGAGAAGTTGTAAATTGGGGTGTTTAGTTTTGAACTAATACTGTTGTAACATTTTAAAATAAATAAAATTTTTTAAAGTTTCTTTAAGAAAAATAAAAACGCGTATATATAGAGAGATAATAACAAATGAAAAACAAATTTTCACTTTTTTCAAAACAGATTTTCACTTTTTTCAAAACAGAAGCGTGCAAAATTACCAATTCACTGTTCCTTCGCATAAACAGATTAGATGGAGGAGGACCAGTCAACATGAAGCAACTACTAATCATTGAAAGTCAAGGTCTTTAATGCTTTAATTCTGTTATACGATCTACATAATTTCTAATTCCGATCTCCAAGTGTTTTTATGATTTCTAATTCCGATCTCAAGTGTTTGAGATGATGTAAACCCTAAACCCTAAATAAAAATGTTTAAAAGTTTCTTTAAGAAAAATAAAAATGCGTATATATACAGAGATAATAACAAGTGAAAAACATATTTTTACTTTTTTTCAAAACAGAATTTAACTTTTTTCAAAACAGAAGCGCGCAAAATGACTTATTCATTGCTCCTTCGCAGAATGGACGAGATAGAGGAGGACCAGTCAACATGAAGCAACTTCTGATCACAGAAAGTCAAGGTCTCTTTTAAGTTTTGCTGATGTTAATGCTCTAGTGCTTTTATACGGTCTACATTTTATAGATCTACATGATTTCTAATTCCGATCTAAAGTGTTTGCATGATTTCTAATTCCGATCTCCAAGTGTTTAAGAAAATGTCCGCCCTAAATAATATATTATCTAATCTGTTCTCCTAGTGTTTGAGATAATGTCTGCCCTAAATAATATATTTTCTATTCTGAATTTTTATTGAGTATTGGAATCAATGTGTATGATTGTTCTGTCATATTTGTCATTGCTTGAGCTTATGCGTTTGAATATGTGATGTGATGTATGATATTTTTGTATGTTTAACTTATAATTTTGGAATCTAAGTACTTTTTCCAAAGAGTTGTTTATGAAAAGAAGAAATAATAAAATTAGCAATACTATTGCAAACGATGTTCTCCAAGAGCTCAAGGAATCATAGAAGAAATTATGTATGTTTAATTTAGGATTTTGGAATCTAAGTACTTTTTCCAAAGAGTTGTTTATGAAAACAAGAATTAATGAAATTAGAAATACTATTGCAAAATATGTTCTCCAAGAGCTCAAGGATTCAGAGAAGAAGCTTTGCTCAATGGAGCAAGCTGGAACGACTCTAATTGGCCTTTACTCAACCAATCAAGTTATTGAGAGGGATGTGATAACGCGTATTAGTGAAAGAATTGATTAAGGAAAGATGGTAGGTCTATAAGATCAAATTGAAAGCATAATAAAGTGTACTTCTGGGTGATTAATGGTAAAACAACTAACATATATGTGGAGACTCTACAAGGGTCTAAAGCGTTGCGCCGAGGTCCTAAACTTCTACGCTATTCCGCTATAGCGCATCGACAACCTAGATTTATATATATTTTTAATTTATTTAATTATTAGCAAGTTAACATTTATATAAATTATATTATAAAGATACTTTGTAACATTTTAGAATAAATAAAAATGTAAAAACATTTCTTTAAGAAAAATAAAAACGCGTATGCTTTTAAGCAAGATCAAGTATTGTTCTTAGTTAGGGTGCTTAACTAATTTCTTGATTGGAAAGTGTGATCTTTCTATTTTGGTTTCTCTTGGTCATATGGTGTGTGACTATTTTATCATTGTGGTGATTGGAAGTGGGATGGGGATTTCTCAAGTCTAGATGTCGACTTCTAGGCATAAGTAGCGATGGGGTGTTTAGTTTTGAACTAATACTGTTGATAGTGGACTTCCTTCCTGGCTTGATAGCCCACAGATCAGGTGTTGTTTGCACTGAATTGGGTTAACAATTCCTCTGTGTTATTTATCATTCTTTTATTTACTTTAAGTATCAAATACAGCTTGGTGAATCTTTTCAGATTGGAGACAGATGTCGTAACATTTGTCTTGACATTGTTCTGATGTAAAGACATCACTATTAACATGTGTTATGCTGTACCAAAATTTTGATTATGTATTTGTGATAACAAATGGGTGGATCTGAATTTCAAAATCTAGACAAACCCCCATAAAAATGTTGCTTGCATATTGCTTGTGCGTATGTTTTAACGAATGGGCGAATCTAGATTTCAATCTACAAACAAACTCTTAGAACAATATTACAAGTATTTCGCTTTTGAATGGTATAAATGTAACACCCTAAACTCAAACATCATTTTATCATAGAATTTAATTTAATTAAACAAGATACAACCATTGGGGGTGTCTTGCACAATCAAACATATCCTGCTCCGTAACACACTTACCTTCACTCAGGGTATCATCGCATCAGAACCATTATTAAAACAAATAAACACAATATTTCAACTCAAGACATTCAGTCTCATAACTTTAACTTTCATAACATAAGTAAAAGGAGTTGTATTATTCAACTCTCAATAATTCTCGAAAGATTCAACAAATCAATTATTAACTTCGACGAAACAAAGAACCAAACTTAAAAGAAATTCAAACATAACGAAACAAGTCAAATCCTGATTTACATGATCAGAGAAATATTGACTAATAATACGACAACTATCGAAAGTAACTCAAAGAGCTATCTTCCACTTACTTCAGCAAATGCTACTCCTGAGTATTTGCAAGATGTCCATGGTGGAAAACATTAGAGTAAAGGGGTGAGAACACACTTCTAGAATTAACGGTGATAGCAAGCGGAGGTAGAATATCACATAACATAAAATACACACCCTAATGAAATCAACATCAACATATTAAGTATTCACATCCAAAAAACACATCAACAACAAACCGTACAAATGTGACACTTATGCATATGTACTCGACACCAAATCAACATGTACGTAGTACCAAATATGAACATTCAGGTTCATCTCGCTCCCCAAACCCCGCCATAGAATCTGATTTCCTCTTGGAACCAAAACCGCCACCATCACCATAGGTAATGTTTCACCGTTTCCCACTGGAACCACCTAGTCGCACTTAATCCACCACCATAGGATCGAGGCTTACCAAGAGGAACCGAAGTTCAAACAATATGATGCATGATCGACAATAGCAAATGCAACAAGATACACGTACATTTTCCCCTCTACTGATCATGCATGCCACCACCAACATATTCATCATCAACATAACATGTCTATATTTGAATATGCAACATCATTAACAACCGCATCAAAACAAATGTTCATGCTCAATAATCATTACTATTACATGTAACCATCTTTATCACAACATTATTATAAGGATATCTTCATAACAACATTTACTCAATCAAATATTTTCAAGGTTATTAATCCTCATCATCGCCAACATAACATCAACAACTCATGTAATATGCATCAATTACTCATGTTATCACACTTTAAACACTTTAAACAACAACTCATTTGAACTTACGGATTAAACGTTATGGCCAAAACGATTTTACAATGCAAAATCCATGGAGCTGCTACGGCCGCCCATAGCAGCGGCTACGGCCATAGCGTTCCCAGGCCAGAAAGCCATTTTGGGCACAACTCTGGTACAAAAATCTAGGGGGCTGCTTGGACCACCCGTAGCAGTTGCTACGACCCGTAGCAGTGCCTTGAAAACCATTTTTTCGCGCGATCTATCTTGGTTTTCAACCTTGCAACAGACCCCAAACCCTAAGTTTTGACCTCTAACAACCTTAAAACAGAACATATCATATGGTACATGAATCAAGGAAAATAAACACATTCTAACATCAAAATTAACACATAAAATCTATCAATCCCTCAAAATCAAGTATGCCCCAAAACCTTCAAAATCCTCATCAATGGTGGAAAACATATCAACAACCAAAAACAGAATTGTCCCACATATAGGCGCACGAAATTCATCACAAAATCATCATTCAACAACAATCATGGTTTCAAAATTCAAAATTTAAAATTAGAACACTCAATCATAAGGAGGTTAAGGTCCCTCTATCTACCCCTCATGCTTTAACACTCATTAGAGAAACGCATCTCCCCTTTTACCTTGTTTTTCCTAGCAAACAAGCAAATTCTCCCCTTGGAGTTCTTCTTCTCCTTCCTCTAACCAACCTTGTCTCTCTTGCCTCTTTGCCTTTTTTCACTTTCTACGTATTGATAGAATATCCCCCACCTAGTTTGTTTTCTAATTAAATAATTAGGATAAATCTTATTAAAATTTCACACTTGTCCCAAACTTACATACCTCTTAATCTTTCCTCCCCATAACTTTCCCCATCCTTCACATTTGGCTCAATTATTCTATTTCTTTTATTTTACTTAAATAATATAAAACATTAATTTAATTGATAAAATAATTCTAAATTATCCCATCCTCTCCTAATTATCTCTCCATGCCCCTAAATCAAGGTCACTTACCCCCACAAACCTCCAATAGGCAAATAAATAATCAAATTAAATAGAATAATCCATACTAGAAACTGGGTGTTACAATAAAAATAAAAAGGGGTTAATTCAGATTTTAATCTTCGGACAAACTCTTAGAACAATATTACATATTTAATAAAAGGGGTGAATCTGAATTTCAAAATTCGAACATATGTTTTACTTCCATTTGGTTTGGTTCTGAGATTGAATTTATTGTGATGATACATCCGAATTTCAATTTTTAGACGTTGTGAAAAGGTTATTTTCGAATTTACACCAAAGATGGGTGAGTAATAGTAATATTGTATTGAACAATTCCTTAATATATTTTGCTTATAAAAAGCATGCATCTCCACTAGCCCAAAGTAGGGATGGAAATGGGTACTCGTGGGTGCGAATATTAGTCACCCGCTACTTGCCCCATTTAGTAAATATGATATTTGTACCCGCCCATACTCGTGTGGGTATCCGCCAAACGATATCCGTGAATTTTGAGATACCTACAAATATTAAACGAATATCCATGGATACTATTATTTAAATATTTATTTAAAAAATATATAGTTAATTAGTTTTTTATTCTATTAAAGACAAAAAATATTTTCAAATTTAACCCATAATAATAATAACAAAAAGAAATCATTCATTTTATTTGTTCTTTTATCAAATAAATAAATTCAACAAAATAATAATAATTAAATATTCAACAAAATAATCATCATAATATATAATAATAATAATAATAATAATAATAATAATTTTATATTAAATAAATTAATATTTAAGTGATTTTGCTAATTATTAATGTATACGGATATCCGCAGGTATGGATACCATCAAATCCATATCCGTGTCCCTAAAGAAATGGATAATTAAATATCAGTTTATTTTACCCATGAATATCCATTAAGTCATCAAACCCGTACATATGACAGATTTTACCCGCGGGTATCCATAGGTATGAGTTTTATTTCCATCCCTAGCCCAAAGCATATAACATCTTTAAAACTGGAGACATTCTTAATTTGGTCAAGGATTAGCTATAAACAAGTTACACTTCATGAACTATCCAATTTTGGCAAGACCAAATCAACATACAATGGCAACTTTCTTACATGAAATATAGGTTACAAGAAATATAGGTTATAGACAAGTTGATGGTTAAAAAATGTAAAGTTGGTAGCAGTGTTATTCTTCAACTTTATTTTACCTGTTGTTTTTAAGGGTGGCAAAGCGGGCGGCCCGTCCCGCCGTATGCCCGCAAAAAAAAAGGGCGGAGCGGGCATGCCCGCCAAATTAAAATGGGCATAAAAACCTAGCCCGCCCCGCCAAGGTGGCGGGTTGGCGGACGGCGGTCTTGCCCGCCTATTTATTTATTTATTTATCATTTTTTAATAGATTATTATACTTTTTTTACATTTTAATTAGATTTTTCATATAGTTTTTAGAACAATTTTTTATAAAGTATCTTTTAAACAAATTTTACTTAAAAAATATTACATATATTCACAAATAAATGTATAAAATAAAATTATCAAGAGTTAGAAATACTAGAATTAACTAAAAAAGAGCAGATTTTGACGAACGGCGGGCTTTAGCGGGACGAGCTTAGACGGACGGTGGGCCTAAAATCTCAACCCAACCCGCCATTTTTTGGTGGGTGCGCGGGCCGAGCCGGCGGGCCACATCCCGTTTTACCACCCCTAGTTGTTTTGATGTTTGTTTGTATCATTTATTCGTGTAATTGTAATTTGATTATTTGATTTATAATTTATGCACTGATTATTTATTTTAGATTGTACCATGTATTTACACTCTCATTCAATAAGACAAATTTAATTAATCAATTTCAATGTGTTTTTGTCTTGAACAAAGTAGTTAAAAGTTAACATATGTGTGTCTTGAATCACAAGTTAGAAAATTTAAAATAGAGTGGTTTTTGTCATTTGAGTAAACATACAGCATATTTGAATAAAAGCTTCAATTGAAAATCAAGATTTTGACTTTGTATTTCTTATTCGAATCAAGGATATCTCTGATTCGGAAAAAATACATTTGGAATTCAGTAAATAGTTTATGTATTGTTGATTCCAATCAAGGTTCTTTATGACTCGAATCAGAAGACACTGTTATTCGAATCATGAATTTTGTTGACTCAAATCATGACGAAAAACATATTTTGAAAATTAGCCTTGATTCAAGTCAAGAAATTGCTTGACTCAAATCATAGGGGTCATGTTATAATTCGAATCAAAACATGTCATCTCTAGATTTTATCACCTTAATTTAAGTCATTCTTTTCCCTGATTCAAATCATAATTGTATGATTGAGCTCAACTAAATGTTCTTTTTCTCTCACCTTTTGCGCCGTACCTCAAACACCAATATAAATCACG
Organism: Vicia villosa; assembly: GCF_029867415.1. Taxonomy (NCBI): domain Eukaryota; kingdom Viridiplantae; phylum Streptophyta; class Magnoliopsida; order Fabales; family Fabaceae; genus Vicia; species Vicia villosa. The sequence continues at coordinate 81,508,701 of NC_081185.1, forward strand.
TTTGTCAATTTCCTCTAAACAATATACCTACGATTCACAATACACATACTAAGAGTGAATCATTCTTACACCTTCAACAAAAACTTGTGAGTGAGTTTCTTCACGAAATTATGCAATCAAATCAATACTTTCACAAATCTTGAGAAAAATTCATGTGTGTTCTTCCATTCACAGATACTTCATTCTCATTGTTCGACCTTGTGAAAAACCTCCTAGAGTGTTGATCTTATGAGATTCAAATTGTGTTATGTGAGATTATTTAGATAGTCATCATCATCTTCAATCTTGAACCAATAAATCATTATTGTGGTACTCAACCCTAAAGATTAAGTGTGAGCAGTAGATCCAAAGTATAAAAAATCACTTTGTGTCTATAGTATATGAAGATTGACTTCCAGCAAAGAGAAAGAGAGTTATCTACTGTTCATTTCAGACTTTGGTAAAATTGTGTAAAGATTAATTGTTGCAAAACGAAATTGAAAATTTCCATCATTCTTAGATAGAACAAAAGTTTAGATAAAAAACCGATAGAACTGAGTAAAGGTTGTCGCGTAATAGAAGTTTGGAATGGAATTTTTGTGCCTACCCAAATTTTAGATAAAGATAAAGAGAAGATCTTAAAATATTGCCAATTTTAGTGATTCGTTACAGCATAAGAGAAAATCAATTTAGACTTGCATTTGGCTAAGGAATTTGTTGATTTATAGTGTTCAACGTTGTACAACACAAGAGAAAAACAATTTAGACTTGCATTTGGCTAAGGAAATTTGAAAATCAATTTAGACTAAACAATTTAGACTTGCATTTTGCTAAGGAAATTTGAAAATCAATTTAGACTTCCATTTGGCTAAGGAAATTTGTTGAACGTTATTGATCATCCATTGTACTAGAAATACTATTATATGAACTTTTCATAATAGCGAAAGACCTAACCATTTTCAATGGTGAAACCAATTATATTAATTTTTCATAATAGTGGAAGACCTAACATTTTTCAATGGTGAAATCAATAAAAGCTAAATCTAGCTTTGACAAAGACTAATGAATTTGACCGTACCTGATTAGAGTGGATCGTCAAGGTCTACAACTGTGATCTTCTGTGAACTAGAGGGTATACCTGTAAGGTACTCCGATGCTAAAGTGCGAATGTGAGCAAGGAGAGCAAGTACAAAGGTTAGGTATGAGAGTGAATAATGTTGAATACCTGGCCCTCTAATGAAAGAAGGTATTTATAGCCCTCAGTGCTGGGCCAAAAATTTCTATTTAGGCTGGATTTATTGGAGGTCCACGTGCTAGGAAACTGCCAGAATCCTACGTGGTAGGTCTGAGTCAGAAAGTGACTCATATTCTGGATGAACATTGTAACACCCCTTTTTACCCCATAAAATAATAAACATCTAATCAGAGAATAAGCATGCATATAACTCAAAAGGGCGTCACATCGACGTTTCAAAAAAACTAAAAAAATAAAAGCTTTAAAAACCGTCAGCATTTATCCATAAAATACAATACACCTGGTCATTTCAAATAACACCTGACATATAATCATAATTCATCTAGAATATGCATTAACAGCGGAAAGTAATACTCATGTGTTTTATACAAATGATACATGTCCCATACCATGATCATAATATTTGGCCTAAAGCCTCTCAACAACAAGTAACCAATTAAACAGGTTCACAAGTTATAACAAAATACATAAGCAAATAGAACATGAGTTCGACATCTAAGCTACCCAGTGTTACATGACCAGAGCATTTACTCGCTACTTAATTACCAAGCAACTCGGACGAAACTCCGACTAGATCACACGCCAGCTACTAATTGTCAAAACCTGCATGTCGCCAAACGAGGGCAACATTAAAACAGAAGGGTGAGAATACGAATCATTATGAAGAAAGTATAACGGAATACAATGGTTAATTAATAATACCAGAAATTGATCACATCAAACATAGTTATATAAATAATAGTAAGACAATATATAATTCACAAGTTAACAAGTAAATAATGCGTACAAGGGAAATATCAATTCAATGCCAATATTATATTCTCAATCATGTACACATCTATAATAGTCACATAAACACGTATTTGGCCAAACATATATTCACACATCACTTATTTCAATTATCAATCTCACACACATGTCACAACACCATCAATGTACATAATCAACTATCACATAACTCTAATGTGACTTGATGCAAGGTATGTGACACTATGCATGTGGTACCAATGTGAACCCAATGTTTCACCGCTTTCCGATTCAATATCTAGAATCCAAGCCACGCTTCCGATCCGGACAAGACCAAAGCCCACCAAATGTAAACATATAGTTTACCGCTTCCGATTCACTTTAGAATCTAAGCCTCGCTTATGTTTCAAAGCAAACCACCTTTGTTTCAAGGCATCCATGATATGAATGTATGTACAATGTAAATCAACATATGCAATTAAGATCATCTCTACCATCTTAATATTTAGCATATCACAATAATTCACTCAATGAATTATCCACAATATTGTACACAACATTCTCATCACAAGCATTAATCACACATTATTGTCAACACACAATTCCAATTAACACTAGTAACTACACTATCTCATGTTAATTCTCATTTTGCCAATTATACATGAACACACACTTTCAACATCAAGCAATTAATCATTAATTTAATGCTAACCAACTAACCACAGAGAATCAACTTCGAAACAATATCATTTGCACATGCATATATCATTTTCAATATAAACATATTAAATCCACAATGCAATTACGGACGAATCCTCAAAATACCGTAATTTACCGACAAACCGAATAACTAATCCAACTTTAAGTATATTCCAATCAATTAAACTCATTGCAATTAATTTAACTATTAATTAAATCAACTAATTAATAAATACACTTTATTAGTTTCAAGTTTCTAATTCATTTTCTATTCTAAAAACTAATATTTAATATAAAAGATATTTAAATCTACATTATTTTCGGCCGGTTCGTAAATATCACATTCTCAACAAAATAACACCACCATGTTAATTTACTAGTTAAACTTAGCTACCACGTAAATTTTCATTAAATTCCGGACAACTAATTATACCGTTTAATTCGGTTATTTCGATAAAACGGGAGTGTTTTGCATTTATTAATCCTACCCTACTGTTCTATTTATTTCCTTTCATAATCTATTATATTTCTATTACATTTCTAAATTCTAGTATTCTAATATTTAATTATATAAGGTGCCAAGATTCTTTATTCTACTATGTCTAGTGTATATATATATATATATCATTTTCATGGTTCATTTCTATTTGTATATGCCATTATATATGTCCTTCTAATAACAGTAGGGAACATTAGAAACAGAACACTAACAGTAGCGAGACAAACAAACAACACATGATGAGAAAGAAGACCAAAATAATAAGACCCATTGGCATAACATGAAACGAAACATTTGGCTCAAGTGGGGTACACTGTCGGTCATCATACAAGTGCCGAATGGAATTTAACTACAGCACCGTGAATAACATGAAAACGGAAATAGTATAGGTGTCGATCAGCATTAGCTACATAGCATCAATTTAATTTCCAGATTCCATTAACATAAATCAGTATACTACGACACATTAAAATAGCATTTTCATGGAGGTCAGCTAAGAACAAGCATAAACATGTTAATCTACCCAATATCCCTATTATACTAGCCCATAATAATAGGGATTCTCCCCCTTACCTCTTCAATTTCTCCTCCAAACCCTAGCTTCTCCTTGTTCTTCCCCTTTTTCTCTTCTCCTCCACCTTCTATTCTTTTCAAAATGAACAAATGAAATGAAAATGTCTACTCTCCTCAACCTTTACTAACTTATGGTTTATAAAATGGACTTAAGAAAATATAACTCACCCAATTATTTCTACTTCAAATAAATTGGCCCAATAGTCATAATATCTTAATATCTCTATTTAGCTCAATAAACTAAACCAATACAAATATACACATAGTCAATTAATTAAATTAATTATTATATCACCAAATAATTAAATGAATAATTAACACATCAAATGATTAAATGAATAATTAACACATCAAATAATATAAAATAATATAGTAAAATAAATACTAATAAAATTCTCTAATAACTCAATGTCTCATATTTCCGGTCTAATCTTAATTACTCGGAAAATTCCCAAAACTCTAAATATTAACTCATTAATATTTCTAATACTAAAAATATTAAAATTTTCGATTAAATATTGATCCGCTATCCCGAACTAATACCGACTAAATCGTCCCAAAATTCAAAAATTTCAATAAACATCACAAATGACTAAATTAAGCAAATAATTATTAAAAACACCAAATAATATATAACTACTAATATAATTAATAAAAATCGGGATGTTACAAACATAGCGTAGGATTCGGAGGGAGTTGTCTGGATCCCTCGCAAGTGAGTTTGACCATGTGTTCTTCGTGTAGCACGTGGATTTGACTCATAACAGTCATAAGAGGAGGGGTGCAAATTAGACCTGAAACACGTTTGGGCCTGCTCGACCAGGACTTGTGGATTGGGCCTGCTCGGCCCATAACAGAATTAAACTACTATAAATACTGTACATTCTCTTTAACCTTATCGCCTTTTATTTCTTGTATATACTTAACATACTTTAGATTCTCTCTAACCTTCCCTCCTTTTATTTCTCGTATATATTTTACATGCTTAGACTTTATCATTTTTCTAAAACTTGCACACAGTTAAATTTTACTAAAATTGCACACAGTTAAATTTTATTATTTTGGTAGCAATTTCCCGTGTAAAAGTACATGTTTAAGACTAAGTTCTTAAATGATCTTCTTGACGATCAACTCTAGTGTAAAAGTACATGTGTCAGACTAAGTTCTTAAAAGATTTTCTTGACGATTAACTCTAAAAAACTGTGGCAGAATCTTTATCATTTAAATAAATTTGAGTTATACTTTTCGTATACGTTCAGCGATAGCTTAATTGCTACTTGATTGATTAGTAATTTCAGTGTGTTCGAACTCTATTGTTATAAGATCTTTCCAATAATGTCAATTTTCTGTTGCGTCGAATGTTTTATCAAACTCTGATTTCAAAAAAGAAACATTTTGGAAAATTAATTTTTGGGAATAGTCTATTTAACCTCCTTCTAAACCATTTGACTTCTACCCTATTCTCCCCAAACAATGATAACCACAAATTGTAAATAGCTTCATAACATGAAAACATTACAATAACCAGCCATTATCAGCAACAGATGGATTACACTACTGTATTAGAAGTGGCATACATAAAAATTGCATGTGCAAGTACTATCTAAAACGAAACTTTGACAAATTCCAAAATCAGCTTCCATAGCAAATATCCACATGACTAATACACTCTGACATCGATCAAACAATGTTCAACTCCTTTCTACTTTATTTACTCAGAATTCCAAGAACCTAGAACACAAACCATGAGACAGTGAATTAGACCAAATACGGAGTCACATGAAGTACCTGATCGGGCACATGGTAAAACACTTAGAACTGAGTCGAAGAAATTTCTTATTTTAAGGGGTAAAAAACTGTCTTTTCACTTGAGATAATGTCGGATAAACAGAAAATGGTTTTTAACTCAGTTCTGTGTCATAAGAGTTGTAATTTACTTATTACAATCTCATTCTTATTTGAGCTATAACAAATAAGTGTTGAGTAACTTGAGGTTTCAAATATCTACCTTCTTAAACAAGTGCACATTTCAGAAAGGAAAAAGAAAGCTAATTTAGAGAGACTTCAAGGACATCACACTATACTGTTTAACACACTGTTCAACATTTTCTCTCCCTAGTCGGTCCCCCATTAGATAACCCGAGACCACTATAATAGTGGGAATAGTTGGAGTTTTTACCCAATACTGTTAAGACTTAAGAAAACTATCAAAGAATGTGTTCCCGACATTTCTCAGTAGACAATGCAATCATATGAACTATTCAATTTGATGAATACATTTCTTTTGTTCTAAAACCTATATCACATTAACTGTAAGCAGGAAGTATCGGTCACTTGGACATGATGAATCAATCACAAAACGCCCTTTTGAAGATACATTACTAACCTTTGTATTCTCTAATGACTTAATGCCAACAAAAGTCTCAAACCATTATCATTTTAAACAGTCTCTTTCTTGCTTACTGCTATTATGACCCTGCTCGACGAAATCTAGCGTTCCATTGAGATAGAATAAGAACCAGTGTTTGGATCTTTGACTGCTTTGAAGTTGTCAACGCTCATCCCAAAACGTCCCAAGACAGAATTGCCCATTTCTTTCAATTTTGCTGCATCAAGAAACATTCAGCTGTCTAAGTAATTGATGGTAGTGAAATCAAAATAAAATAAAGTAGTGAAATCAAAATAAAATAAAGTAGTGAAATCAAAATAAAATAAATAGAGAAACTTTATTAAAAATGACTAGTATATAATGCCAAATTCTGTTAATTTAATAGTATCAGTCAGTTAATTTCATTGCCAAATTCTGCTAATTTAATAGTATCAGTCAGTTAATTTCATTGCAAAATTCTGCTAATTTAATAGTATCAGTCAGTTAATTTCATTGCAAAATTCTGCTACCTTATAATTTATCTTAACGCTATAATGTCAAGCAAATGCTTTTGTTACTTGCTTGGATGATTGAAGCTATGGGGGCTGGAGCCCCTACTTTGCTCTGCACCAATCTGTCCCTAACTACAACAACCAAACCTTATCTTACTAGGTGCAGTTAACTACATGGGTCAAACTACATAATATCACTATTCAAACCATTGATCTCTAAGTTTCCTAATAGTTTCTCTTATAGTTCTTCTTGGTCTTCCTTTCCCTTTAGCAATAAGGCAAGAAACACACAACAACCAAGACAGGATATTTTTCTACATTTTGAATATCAAAGATGGTTAATTCTATGGTTTACAATATAAAAGAACAGATAATGCACTCAAAACATGGTCACACACCATCCTACAAAAACAAAAACAAACATTAAAAGGAACAAGAGATAGACAGAAGTAACATGCCTATCATTTCTTCTTTCATTTTTTCCCGTTTGACTGCAGCAAGGGGCTCTAGTCGACGGATGGCTTTCCTAGCTTGATCATTTGAGGGATCGATTTCTAAGATCTTTTTCATATCTGCAAATCACATTTTGAAAACAAAAAAATAGGTGAAGTGAACCAATCTGGTGTAATATGAAAAATCTAAATGAACTGAATGCTTTTAGTGTGTAAAACACATTTAACAAACTTATACATTAAGTGCAAAAACAAACAGATAACTAAAGTACTTATTATTACACCACACACCCTTCTTATTTGAGAAATTAAACTTCCCTTTGTTATTTACAAAGGGAAATAGAGTAGGAACCTTATATATGTGGGGAATCTCAGAATTTGGGTTGGGCCTAACTCAACCCTACAAAACCGGCTTGTAGGGTGAGGATTACCCCCACTTATAAACACAACACAGGACATATCTCTAAGCAACGCAATGTGGGACTAAATCCACCCCTTCAAAGCCAACACAATGAACGTGTTGGGGGCTGCAATAAGGCAAGCCAAAATGCCGCAATTAAGGCGACTAGGGGCAGACCGCAATTAAGGCGGAAAGTCCAACAAGGAAGGTACACGTGGTTCCTCAACCAAGGAAAGGTGTCAGACATAAGAACAACACCCTCGATGCAAATATTATTTTCCAAACAGAAGCAGTGTCGGGTGCAATTAATGCAAACTTCAGATGAGTCAGTATAATTATCCCCTGCCCTTATATAAACTCAAACTCACCAGCAATTGCCTCTTCAAAATGTTCAAGCTTTTCATGAGCTTCTCCTCTTCTTACCAAAGCTTTAACATATGCAGGATTCAGCTCCAATGCTTTTGTGCATTCTTTAATTGTATTTTCATATTTTCCCTGAGGTATATTTGACATACGTTAAAGAAAATCAAGCAATAAACTCAATCAATTACAATTACAAACATAACAAGAGAGACATAAAGGTGATATTACTATGTTAGACCCTGTAGTAGCAAAATCGGGAATACAAATGATTAAATGTCAACAAATATATGATTAAAATAAAAATGTTGGAAGAACTAATGTAAGTTGTATCATGATTTTGCTCAAACTTAATAATTAGGGAACAAATGAAACACATTTGCGAGCTAACTTAAGGGTTAACAATAAACTCAGTTACTAAATATGTTCAACTATTTATAAAGCATACTCAATTGGTTATGATTTTTCGTAATGCTCATATCTCTAAGGGTGCCTCTTTTCCCTTAAACTTGTTACAATAGAGGATTGAACCTTCCTTTTTTCTGCCCTGCTGCTGCTCATGGCTGTTTCTATGGAATAAAATGTTGTCAAATATTGGCCAAGGCAGATTGCAGGGCGGATTATTTACAACTACCATGGCCAATTTGTGCAGGATGGGGGTACCATGGCGGGAATGGAAATTAAAAATGGCATATTTTTTACTTTCCACCATCCGTAACACGTATGGAATATAATTTTCTGGTAATGCAGATTCTTTGAACCATTATTTACATTTTTTATGTCCTGGATCTTGTTGCATCTCAGTTTTTATGATTTATACTAAGATATCTAATCCTCCCATAGCTTGTAATTTCCCCTTCTTTCCTCTAATAATATTATTATTGTATTTGTGCTGTTAATAGTTGATCTAGTTGACGTAAATGTAAAAGCAGCATATAAGTACTTGTTGCAATGTCCTCTTCTCATTAATAGTAATCAGTATAAAGGAAAAGGGTCATACCTGTTTTAAAAAGCACACAGCACGGTTTGCATAGCATATTGAGCGTATTTCCACAAATGAAGGAATGTCTAGTGCAACTTGTAAGGCATGATCATATTGAGATAATGCCTCCTCATACTTCCCATCTACAAAGAGTTTGTTACCTTCTACTTTTGCTTCATTTGCTTCATCCAATGCTTTCTGTTACAAAAATCCATTGCACTCAATTGCTACTCTCTTCATATCATTAAGAATCATTTTTTTAATAAAACCAAAACCCAATTAAAGCAAACAAATTATTACTTGCACAAACTGTATGAATATTGGGGGAAATTGGGATTATCATTACTCTAGCTTGGGAAGATTGGGGAAAAACACAAAATAAGTCATCGAAACCCTAAATTTTGAAACCGAACCTGTCTCAATTCATCTTCATTGATTAAAGCCTCCTCGGAGGAAATGCTTTGCTGAGGAACATCTTGTTCCTGTTCTCCCTCTGTCCGCGTCGGCGGCTTCTGCAGTTGATCACTGTGCTGCAATTCTTCTCGGCTGCTTGCTCTGTCATCGTCACCGTCGCTATCGAGATCGGCCTCACTGGCGGTTTCGAAGCCGTCGGAGGCGTCGTTGCCGGCAGTAGCGTTTGGTGGATTCACGTTTGGATCGTCAGTCTTCTCCTGCTCTATCAGCACCATCTTCTCGAAGGTTCGGTGTTAGGGAGTTATTTGGATGAAGTGATTCAGAAGAAATGTTTGATTTCTATATGAACTTGTGCTTCCAGGTTCTTCTGAAGTAGTAGTACTGTGTAATACCGACTCATGCGTATTCTTAGACCAGACAAATTCAAAACGGCATCGTTTATATTTTTTTTTCTAATTTTTTATTTTTTTTAAAAGGACATATATATTCCCACTTGATAGGTTCCCACTTGATTTATTTTTTTCATCTCTCTCGTTATAAAATGCTTTCACTTGATATATATATATATATATATAGGATCAAATGACACCAAAGTGTCAAAGTTTAATTTGTCACCAAATCTCGATCGTTAAAATAATTAATCAAACGGTCACTTTGGTGTCATTTGATCATACATATATATATATATATATATATATATATATATATATATATATATATATATATTTAATTACTCCCTCCGTTTTTTATTATAAGTCGTTTTGGGAAAAAAAATTGTATTTAAATATATGTCGTTTTACAATTCCAATGAATAATTAATGCTATTTTTCCTATTATATCCTTAAATATTTATTATTCTCTCTCCTTTCAATTATATAAATTTATCTTCCACATGCCATTAATGAAGGATAATTTTGTAAAAACCTTTATAATTTCTCATTTTCATACAACAATTATTATTTTTCTTAATCTGTGTGAAAAGTCTAAAACGACTTATAATAAAAAACGGAGGGAGTATTGTTTATCAAATGAGAACTTTGGTAAAACCAGAATCTATCTATTAATTATTGTCTCTTTAAATTTAAGTGAAATCTGAGGCATTAATTTTAAATCATACTGCTATTATTAAAAGTTCTCAGTTCTAATAATAAACAAAACTCTCCTTTATATACATACATACATATATATATATATATATATATATATATATATATATATATATATATATATATATATATAAGCACGACTCAAGTGAGAACACTTGGTTATTATAAGAAATGATGACAATTAATCACGACCATTTAATTTTGATTTGTTGATTTTAGTGGACCGGATTGGTTTCTCTTTCTATGATCCTTAATATTTATTTTAAATCAACATAGAAAGAAGTTCATTAAAATCAACAAATCAAAATTTAATGGTCGTGACTCATTGTTCTCATTTTTCATAATAACCAAGTGTTCTTTCTATTATATATACACATTTAGTTAATTAAATTAAACAAACCAGCATACAACTTAATGAAACAACTATTATTGAATATATGTTGTATAATTTATATTATTTTAATAAAAATACCTACAATCTAAAAGACTAGAACCCTTGACCTCCTTTTTAAAAACTAACCAATATTGTAATACCCCGTATTAATTAAATGCTCTAATGTATTAACTGACACTGAGGTTTTATCAATTGATACGATAGAGATACTTTTGGACATTAAGTTAGTAGTGTTAACTTAAAGATATTTCCTTATATCCTTTCCTTTTGTTTTCTTCTTCATTCTACACCAAAAAAAAGCCAAAGATAGAGAGAAGAAGTAGAGAGAAGGAAGAGCAAAGGAGAAAGAGGAGAAAAGCTTGGATCTTCACCATTTCTTCGCCGAATCAACTCATCTTCGACATCAACGACTCTTAATCGAGGTGGGTTCTAGTTAGAAACTTATAGCTTTGATTGTGGATGAGAAATCATAAGTTTTGATTTAGGGTTTTGTATAGAGGAAATCTAGGTTTTGGACAAATTCATCAATGTTCATGAGCAAAGTGATTATAATCCATGAATAGATCAACTATAGTTTGTATCCATGCTTTAATCTGATTTGGAACAGGTTTAGATGGTTTTGAACCATGGAAAGTGGTGGGTGAACAGAACTGAGAACTGAATTCTCGCGCGCTTCGCGGCGCGAACGGGGCTGCGCGGCGCGAACTATGCAGGTTTTTAGGGGTTTTGCTTCTGTCTTCAGTACGCGGCGCGTACTGGGTGTCGCGGCGCGAACAGTTTGGAAATCTTTAGAGTTTGCTACTGCCAGAGGGTTCGCGGCGCGTAGATTAGTTAGCGGCGCGAACAGTGTTAGAAATTATAGTGGTTTGCTTCTGCCATAGGGTTCGCGGCGCGACCTAGTTGTTGCGCGGCGCGAACTGAAGCTTCCTTAACCAATTTTTCTTAGATTAATGAACATTGTTTCAATCGTAACCTTCTAACCGTAAAACTGTTTTAACCGTCGTTCGAAGCAGTAATAGGCTAGGAGTGTGTCCTTTATAGTGGTGTAGATTTTGGAACCATGAGGACGTTGTGCTCTTGGTATGATGCTTATGTATTCTATGATTATTGTTTGAGTTCTATTGCAGGTGGATTGGTAATACCTTGTTATATGTGTCTATATCAAGAGGGTTAAATAACTACATTGTTATGTGAATAAAGCATAAGTGAGGAAAACTAGGAATTGTTAGGTTGTGTAGCTTAACAAAGAAACCTAGGATGAAACATTATATGGACATACGTGTTGGAATCTTATGAGGAAAGGCTAACAGGCCTAGTGGTTTGCGGAAGCGATCACCATTGTTGATGTATTAATCGGAACCGTAGTATTTTCTTTATTTCTTTATTTTTCCTTTGAATGCTAACAGGCATTCACCGTGCAGAGAGGCACAATAATCTTGGCAGGTTTGATTCCCGCTTTTGTGTACGAATGGAACCTACGGGTAGAGACTTGTGATGGTGTACGGGCCATGTGAAGTGACGATTCATGGGGAAAGGCTCATGAGTCCGAATCCATGTCGTATGTCAAGATTTTTCCAAAGGATTCATGACTCGTGCCACCTCCTAGACGTAGAAGGGGACGGGAATATGGGGATGCCTTGGTATTGGTTTCCGATTAATAATCTTGTGTTGAGTTGTTGAACTCTAAGTATGATTCCATATAATGTTAGTGTTAGAACTCAAGGTCTAGTTCCTTATGACTTGAGACTTATAGATTAGAACCTTGTAAAGCCGAGAGGATCCATAGGATAGGGAACTCACTGGGATTTTATATCTCACCCCATTATATATTGATTTCAGGTACTACAGGTTCCGCGAAGGGTAAGGAGAAAGAAGTTTGATTTCCTTATTCCTTGTTCTTATTTTGGATATGGCGAAGCTTCCGTTGTGGAGTTCTTTTGAGATCATTGTTGATCTAGTTCTTAGCTTTTTATTTTGAACATCTTGTATGTATTATGCCATTGTGTAGAACTTTAGTATTTGGGCATTAATATGTATAATGTGTTGTCTAGGAACTTATTGGTATTTCAGTACCAAATACTTGGATTCATGTATACTTATATGATTTGATGCATGTATTTATATATGGGTGTTACAGTTGGTATCAGAGCAGGTCGTATCCTCGACCTAGCCATGAGATATTATAAGTGTTTCTTTCTGTCCAAGATGTGTTGTGTTCCCATGAGTTTTGTTGTGTTATGACTATGGCATTGAGCCTGATCAACTTAATCCCATTTTGATAACCTCCAGGAACATGGCGGACGGACGCAGGACTCGTGGTCGACCCCCCGCACGACCTCCACAAGTGAATACACCGGATGGCGGTGCGAATGTTCCATGGCCCCAGTTCATGCAACAGATGCAACAGCAGCAGAATCAGTTCATGCTGCAGATGATGCAACAGATGAATGGCGGTCATAATGCTCCAGTGGTTGTGCCCGAAGCTGTAGGTGGGACTTATAGAGATTTCATTCGCATGAATCCTCCGGAATTTCATGGTGGATTAGATCCTATAAAGGCGCATGAGTGGGTGGCCAATGTAGAAGGAATCTTTGAGATCGTGCATTGTAGTGAAGAGGACAAGGTAGTGTTTGCTTCTCATTCGCTGAAAGGTCCAGCTATGAGGTGGTGGAAGGGTGCTTCTGCTTTGATGATTACTCAGGGAGTACCTAAGGAATGGGAGAATTTCAAGACCACTTTTATGGAGAAATACTTTCCTAGTTCACTGAGGACTAAGAAGGAGTTGGAGTTCCAGCAGTTAAGGCAGGACAATATGTCAGTAGCTACTTATGCTGAGAAGTTTGAAATTTTGGCTGCTTACTCTAGGCAGGCCGCGTATGCTCCTGATGAGGGTTGGAAGGTGGACCAGTTTCTGTTTGGTTTAAGGGCTGATATCTCACATAGTGTGTCCCAGAGGGAGTTCACTACTTATACAGAGTTGTTGCGACAATGTTATGTGGCCGAGACTAGTTTGAAGAAAGTTCAAGCTGAGGAAGATTTGAAGAAGAAGAATCAACATGAAAGAGGAAGGCCAAGCCAACAATTTCGACCTAGGCCACAAGCTTTCAAAGGAAAGCAAGTGCAAGGTCCTCGGTCTAGTGCACCTCCGGTGTGTCGTAGTTGTGGTAAGAATCACCTTGGAAGATGTGCCTTTGAAGGGGCGAAATGTTTCCATTGTCATCAAGAAGGGCATATGGCTAGGAATTGTCCTCAGAATAGGAATCAAGTTCAAGGAAGGGGTACTGGTAGAGTTTATACCTTGGATGCTAAGAAGACCAAGGGTGATAACTCTTTGATTGCGGGTACGTGTTTCATTAATGGGCATTCTTGTTTTGTTCTATTTGATTGTGGAGCAACACACTCTTTTGTGTCATTACAATGTATGAAGCGACTTGGGTTGCAAGCTACTCCTTTATTTCCTCCTATGGTGGTTACTACTGCTATGGATGAGATGGTAGAGACACCGTTGGTGTGTGAAAATTGTGTGTTATCTGTGGGTGGTAGGAATTTCCAGATTGATCTTGTTTGCTTACCACTTAAGAAGGTAGACGTTGTATTGGGAATGGATTGGCTTTCTGCTAATTCGGTGTTCATTGGGTGTGAGGAGAAGTTAATCATTATTCCAACTGAAGAAGCTACTCCGAAGGATGTGTTGACTACTATACTAGAAGGTACGGTAGGTATGATTAATTTCTTGTTTGAGAAAGAGAAGTCTGTTCTGTTGGTTCTCACTAAGGAGACGGGTGACAAGTTAGAGGTTTCACAAATTGCTGTCGTTAGAGAATTTTCCGATGTTTTTCCCGAGGATGTCACTTCTCTTCCTCCGGAAAGGGAAGTGGAATTCTCTATTGACCTGGTACCGGGAACGGCTCCTATATCCGTTTCTCCGTATCGGATGGCACCACTTGAATTAAGAGAATTGAAGGGGCAATTGGAAGAACTGATGGCTAAACATTTTGTGCGACCTAGTGTCTCACCGTGGGGAGCTCCAGTGTTGTTAGTAAAGAAGAAGGATGGTGGGATGAGACTATGTATTGATTACCGTCGGTTGAATAAGGCCACCATCAAGAACAAATACCCTTTGCCTAGGATAAACGACTTGTTAGATCAATTGAAAGGAGCCTGTGTGTTCTCGAAGATTGATTTGCGGTCAGGTTATCACCAAATCCGTGTGAAGAGCTCAGATGTGCCAAAGACTGCATTTAGAACCCGTTATGGTCATTACGAATTCTTGGTGATGCCTTTCGGTGTTACGAATGCTCCAGCTGTTTTCATGGATTATATGAATCGGTTATTTCAGCCTTACTTAGATCAATTTGTGGTAGTCTTTATCGATGACATTCTTATTTATTCTCGTACTCCACAAGAGCACGAAGAACACCTGAGGATTGTTCTGTCGGTACTGCAAGAAAATCAATTGTTTGCTAAGTTAAGTAAGTGTGAGTTTTGGATGACAGAGGTAAGATTTCTTGGTCATGTTATATCTCAAGGAGGTGTGGCAGTGGACCCGACAAAAATTGAAGCGGTAATTAATTGGGAGAGACCGAGCAATGTCTCAGAAGTCCGAAGTTTCTTGGGCTTAGCCGGCTACTACAGAAGATTTATAAAAGGGTTTTCTCAATTGGCTTTACCAATGACTAGACTTACTCGGAAGGAGTGTCCTTATGATTGGGATTCGGGGTGTGAACAGAGTTTCATGGGCTTGAAGGAAAGATTGACGACTGCTCCTGTTTTGATCGTTCCTGACCCAAATAAGTCCTATGAAGTATTTTGCGATGCTTCCAAGAAGGGATTAGGAGGGGTTTTGATGCAGGAGGGTCAGGTGGTAGCATACACATCTCGACAGTTAAAGGTTCACGAAGAGAATTATCCAACTCATGATTTAGAATTGGCTGCGGTTGTTTTTACCCTAAAGGTGTGGCGTCATTACTTGTATGGAGTTCATTTTGAAATGTTCAGCGACCACAAGAGTTTAAAGTACCTATTCGACCAGAAGGAGTTGAATATGCGTCAGAGGCGGTGGATGGAATACTTAAAGGATTATGATTTTGACTTGAAGTATCATCCAGGCAAAGCAAATAAAGTGGCGGATGCTTTGAGTCGGAAGGTGTTAAAGAGGGCCGAATTGATGATGTCAGAGTATGCATTATTGGAGAAATTTCGAGATCTCAACCTTCAATTTGTTTGGACCCAAAATGGAGTATTGATGGGAAACTTGAATGTTAATTCTACTTTGAGAAACGACATCCAACAAGCACAAGCGTCTGATACTAAGTTACAAGAGGTGTTGGTTCAACCAGGTTTTACTCGAGCTACAGATGGGGTGATTATGTTTAATCAGAGGATTTTTGTTCCGGACGATGCGTTATTGAAAAGAAGGATTTTGGATGAAGCTCACAAGGGTGCTTTCACGATACATCCGGGTTCTTCAAAAATGTACCAAGATTTGAAAGGGGATTATTGGTGGTCCGGAATGAAAAGAGATGTCGCAGTGTACGTATCAGAGTGTGCGGTGTGCCAACAAGTAAAGATTGAACATCAAAGGCCGGGTGGATTGTTACAACCACTAGAGATTCCAATATGGAAGTGGGATAGTATTTCAATGGATTTTGCGGTTAGTTTACCTCGTACTCAAGGTGGATATGATTCTATTTGGGTGATTGTAGATCGGTTGACGAAATCTGCACATTTCTTAGCCGTGAAGACTACTTACAAGGCAAGTCATCTTGCACGGTTGTTTATCGCAGAGATTGTGAAATTGCACGGTGTACCATCTAGTATTGTGTCGGATAGAGATCCAAAGTTTACTTCAAGGTTTTGGAGAGCTTTTCAGCAAGCGATGGGATCTAAATTATGTTTGAGCACGTCGAACCACCCTCAAACAGATGGTCAGACGGAACGGACGATACAAACCTTGGAGGATATGTTAAGAGCGTGTGTGCTTGAAAGTAGAGGAAATTGGAAGGAGCTTTTACCATTGATTGAATTTGCTTACAATAACAGTTATCATGCGAGTATCGGTATGGCACCTTATGAGGCATTATATGGGAGAAAATGTAGAACACCGTTGTGTTGGTCAGAAATTGGTGATGATAGAATTTTGGGACCCGAAATTATTCAAGAGACCACGGACAAGATTAGAATGATTCGTGAGAAGGTTAAACAAGCACAGGATCGTCAGAAGAGTTATGCGGATAACCGCAGGAGGCCTTTGGAGTTTATGGAAGGTGACCATGTATTTTTGAAAGTTACTCCGAGGTTGAGGTTGAAAGGACCGTTTAAGTCAAGGAAGTTAAGTCCGAGATACGTGGGACCGTATGAGGTTCTAGAGAGGATTGGTGAAGTAGCTTACCGTTTAGCCTTACCACCTTCTCTATCAGAAATGCATGATGTTTTCCACGTGTCTCAACTGAGGAAGTTTATTCCCGATCCTCTCCAGCCGGTGTTACCAAATGCAATTGAGATAGAATCAGATTTGACTTTTGAACCCTTACCGAGCCGTATCGTAGGAAGAGAGACTAAAGTGTTACGCAACAAGGAGATTCCTTTTGTCAAGGTTCAGTGGGATGTGACGCATCCGGGCGATGCTACATGGGAACTTGAATCGGAAATGCGGGATGCTTACCCTCACCTTTTCAGGTAATTCTTAAATTCGAGGACGAATTTCTATTTAAGTGGGGGAGAATGTAATACCCCGTATTAATTAAATGCTCTAATGTATTAACTGACACTGAGGTTTTATCAATTGATACGATAGAGATACTTTTGGACATTAAGTTAGTAGTGTTAACTTAAAGATATTTCCTTATATCCTTTCCTTTTGTTTTCTTCTTCATTCTACACCAAAAAAAAGCCAAAGATAGAGAGAAGAAGTAGAGAGAAGGAAGAGCAAAGGAGAAAGAGGAGAAAAGCTTGGATCTTCACCATTTCTTCGCCGAATCAACTCATCTTCGACATCAACGACTCTTAATCGAGGTGGGTTCTAGTTAGAAACTTATAGCTTTGATTGTGGATGAGAAATCATAAGTTTTGATTTAGGGTTTTGTATAGAGGAAATCTAGGTTTTGGACAAATTCATCAATGTTCATGAGCAAAGTGATTATAATCCATGAATAGATCAACTATAGTTTGTATCCATGCTTTAATCTGATTTGGAACAGGTTTAGATGGTTTTGAACCATGGAAAGTGGTGGGTGAACAGAACTGAGAACTGAATTCTCGCGCGCTTCGCGGCGCGAACGGGGCTGCGCGGCGCGAACTATGCAGGTTTTTAGGGGTTTTGCTTCTGTCTTCAGTACGCGGCGCGTACTGGGTGTCGCGGCGCGAACAGTTTGGAAATCTTTAGAGTTTGCTACTGCCAGAGGGTTCGCGGCGCGTAGATTAGTTAGCGGCGCGAACAGTGTTAGAAATTATAGTGGTTTGCTTCTGCCATAGGGTTCGCGGCGCGACCTAGTTGTTGCGCGGCGCGAACTGAAGCTTCCTTAACCAATTTTTCTTAGATTAATGAACATTGTTTCAATCGTAACCTTCTAACCGTAAAACTGTTTTAACCGTCGTTCGAAGCAGTAATAGGCTAGGAGTGTGTCCTTTATAGTGGTGTAGATTTTGGAACCATGAGGACGTTGTGCTCTTGGTATGATGCTTATGTATTCTATGATTATTGTTTGAGTTCTATTGCAGGTGGATTGGTAATACCTTGTTATATGTGTCTATATCAAGAGGGTTAAATAACTACATTGTTATGTGAATAAAGCATAAGTGAGGAAAACTAGGAATTGTTAGGTTGTGTAGCTTAACAAAGAAACCTAGGATGAAACATTATATGGACATACGTGTTGGAATCTTATGAGGAAAGGCTAACAGGCCTAGTGGTTTGCGGAAGCGATCACCATTGTTGATGTATTAATCGGAACCGTAGTATTTTCTTTATTTCTTTATTTTTCCTTTGAATGCTAACAGGCATTCACCGTGCAGAGAGGCACAATAATCTTGGCAGGTTTGATTCCCGCTTTTGTGTACGAATGGAACCTACGGGTAGAGACTTGTGATGGTGTACGGGCCATGTGAAGTGACGATTCATGGGGAAAGGCTCATGAGTCCGAATCCATGTCGTATGTCAAGATTTTTCCAAAGGATTCATGACTCGTGCCACCTCCTAGACGTAGAAGGGGACGGGAATATGGGGATGCCTTGGTATTGGTTTCCGATTAATAATCTTGTGTTGAGTTGTTGAACTCTAAGTATGATTCCATATAATGTTAGTGTTAGAACTCAAGGTCTAGTTCCTTATGACTTGAGACTTATAGATTAGAACCTTGTAAAGCCGAGAGGATCCATAGGATAGGGAACTCACTGGGATTTTATATCTCACCCCATTATATATTGATTTCAGGTACTACAGGTTCCGCGAAGGGTAAGGAGAAAGAAGTTTGATTTCCTTATTCCTTGTTCTTATTTTGGATATGGCGAAGCTTCCGTTGTGGAGTTCTTTTGAGATCATTGTTGATCTAGTTCTTAGCTTTTTATTTTGAACATCTTGTATGTATTATGCCATTGTGTAGAACTTTAGTATTTGGGCATTAATATGTATAATGTGTTGTCTAGGAACTTATTGGTATTTCAGTACCAAATACTTGGATTCATGTATACTTATATGATTTGATGCATGTATTTATATATGGGTGTTACAAATATATTCGGTAACTATATTATGTAATTGATAATTGGGTTAAATATGTTTTTGATCCTATAAATATCTTACTTTTGGCTTTTAATACCTATAAAAAATTTATTGACTTTTAGTCCTTATAAAATTAGTTTTGCACTCACTTTTTGGTCCATCTACGGGGACTAAAACTGAGTACAAAAGCAATTTTATAGGGACCAAAAGTCAATATTTTTTTTATAGGGACTAAAAGTCATTTTAGGTAATTTTATAGGAACTAAAAACATATTTTCCTTGATAATTTATTATAATATATATTAGGTGAAATCTAAGGTGAGGGTTTAATTGAGTCTCTCATCTGTGAAGCATCAAAATAATACCGTTAGATTTAATCAATGGTTAGATTTGTTTAAAAATAAAATTAAAATACTTATACATTTCCATATTGAATCTTCTCTCTCTCTTCTCCTCTGAGTCTTCTTCCCTTCATGAAAATCTGCAAAAATATTATTGAATGATAGATAAAAAAAATTGTGCACAAATTCTTTTCGTCCACAATTTATACATATAACACACACCTACACTTTTTTAGATCAAAGTATTAAACATCCGTACCAATTAAAATTTCCCAGGCAACTTAGAATAATTGACATAAATTTAATTATAATATTTTGCTGCTCCCTCTAATATTTTTGACAAGATCCGTCATTAGTAAATATAATTTATTAAACTATATTATTTTTTATTTTGAATATAATATAATTTATATTTTTTTTATGTTTAGCTACACTAATATATATTGTCTGGATCCGCCCCTGCGTATCATATGAGAATGATTTTTTTATATGAGAACATGAGAATGAATCTAAACCATTGGATTATAAAATAAATGGTGGAGATTATGTGTGATTTTTTTTCTCTCTTATCCATTATTAAAATAAATGATGGAGGAGAGAAAAAAAAATAGTGACACATAATCTCCGCCATTTATTTTAAAATTCAATGGTTCAGAATCATTCTCATGTTTTCACATAAAATTGTCATTGTCATAAGATATGTCCTATATATATATATATATATATATATATATATATATATATATATATATATATATATATATATATATATATATATATATATAATAATTTTAGATTATATAAATATTCAAACGAACATTTCATTTGATATTCCATTAATTCATTAATAAGTAATAATCCTATATCATATATCAATGACTGTATTATTATTATTATTATTTTATATTTTAATTATGATACTAATTTATGCTAAATGCAATATTATATAAATGACGACAATTCTAAAAATCTAAATTTTACTGAGTTAATGAAAGAATTATTTATTTAATTATGAATATAAGAAAAAATTAATTATTATTTTTATTGAAAACATTTTATTTGTACTTAAAAGTGTTAGAACAAGATTTGTTCTGATCAATTATCTTAGTTTTGATGATAACAATAATATGAATTTTGCTTAAGATAATATGGTACTCTAATCCAATGCAATTTCCTTTTCAGGAAATATATAAAGAGTACGCATAATTCAGCGCTCAGAAGCTTTGTCTCAAAGGGTTCAGCATGCAACATCAGAACATGGTCTGGCAAGACATCAGAAGATGGTCGAAGCAGAATCAGAACATGGGTCTATGGAAGCATCAGAAGAACAAGAGAACAGAAGCACTGAAGTACTGATGGTATCACGCTCAGAAGCACTTCAAGGTCAGAAGATCAGAAGATGCTATGCACCAAGCTGTTTGACTCTGATGATATTCAAACGTTGTATTCACAAACATCAGATCAGAAGGAAGTACAAGTGGCAAGCTACGCTGACTGACAAAAGGAACGTTAAAAGCTATTAAAGGCTACGTCAGTAGACACAGCGTGAACAAGGCTCGAGGTAGTTGACAAAAGCGTATAACATTAAATGCGATGCTGTACGGAACACGCAAAGCATTAAATGCACTCAACGGTCATCTTCTCCAACGCCTATAAATATGAAGTTCTGATGAGAAGCAAGGTTAACGATTCTGCACCAAAACAACTCATATTAACTTGCTGAAACTCTGTTCAAATTCAAAGCTCAGAATCTTCATCTTCATCAAAGCTCACTACATTGCTGTTGTAATATATTAGTGAGATTAAGCTTAAACGTTAAGAGAAATATCACAGTTTGTGATTATAGCTTTTAAGAAGCAATTGTAATACTCTTAGAATTGATTACATTAAGTTGTAAGGAACTAGAGTGATCGTGTGGATCAGAATACTCTAGGAAGTCTTAGAGGTTATCTAAGCAGTTGTAACTAGAGTGATCGTGTGGATCAGTAGACTCTAGAAAAGTCTTAGAGGGTATCTAAGCAGCTGTTCCTGGAGTGATCAGTGTGTGATCAGAAGACTCTGGAAGACTTAGTTGCTGACTAAGTGGAGAACCATTGTAATCCGTGCGATTAGTGGATTAAATCCTCAGTTGAGGTAAATCATCTCTGCGGGGGTGGACTGGAGTAGTTTAGTTAACAACGAACCAGGATAAAAATAACTGTGCAATTTATTTTTATCTGTCAAGTTTTTAAAGCTACACTTATTCAACCCCCCCCCCCTTTCTAAGTGTTTTTCTATCCTTCAATTGGCATCAGAGCGCCGGTTCTAAGGTGCAAGCACTTAACCGTGTTTAGAAAAGATTCAGGAAGAGAAAAACGCTTCAGTAAAAGATGGTTGATGAAAGTGAAAAGTCTACACCTGCATCTACATCTGGCTCTGCTGAGCAATACAACGGTAACAATGGTTATACTAGACCGCCGGTATTTGATGGTGAAAACTTTGAATACTGGAAAGATAAACTGGAAAGTTACTTTCTTGGTCTAGATGGTGATCTATGGGATCTTCTGATGGATGGTTACAAACATCCTGTAAATGCCAGAGGCGTAAAGCTGACAAGGCAAGAAATGAATGATGATCAGAAGAAGCTCTTCAGGAATCATCATAAATGCAGAACTGTTTTGCTGAATGCTATCTCTCATGCTGAGTATGAGAAGATATCTAACAGGGAAACGGCCTATGACATATATGAGTCCTTGAAAATGACTCATGAAGGAAATGCTCAAGTCAAGGAGACTAAAGCTCTAGCTTTAATCCAGAAGTATGAAGCCTTCAAGATGGAGGATGATGAAGATATTGAAAAGATGTTTTCAAGATTTCAAACTCTTACTGCTGGATTGAGAGTTCTTGACAAGGGATACACCAAGGCTGATCACGTAAAGAAGATCATCAGAAGCTTACCCAGAAGATGGGGTCCTATGGTGACTGCATTCAAGATTGCAAAGAATCTGAATGAAGTTTCTCTGGAAGAGCTTATCAGTGCCTTGAGAAGTCATGAAATAGAGCTGGACGCAAATGAGCCTCAAAAGAAAGGTAAGTCTATTGCAGTAAAATCCAATATCAAGAAATGCACTAACGCTTTTCAAGCTAGAGAAGAAGATCCTGAAGAATCAGAATCTGAAGAAGAAGATGAACTGTCTTTGATCTCCAGAAGGCTAAATCAACTCTGGAAGACCAAGCAAAGGAAGTTCAGAGGCTTCAGAAGTTCAAAGAAATTTGAACGTGGAGAATCTTCTGATGACAGAAGATTTGACAAGAAGAAGGTCATGTGCTATGAATGCAATGAGCCTGGACACTTCAAGAATGAATGTCCAAATCTTCAGAAGGAAAATCCCAAGAAGAAGTTTCATAAGAAGAAAGGTCTTATGGCAACCTGGGATGAGTCAGAAGATGATTCAGACTCTGAAGATGAGCAGGCTAACTGTGCGCTGATGGCGACAGAAGATGACTGATCAGAATCTACATCAGAATCAGATTCTGAAGAGGTATTTTCTGAACTTACTAGAGATGAGTTAGTTTCCGGTCTAACTGAACTTCTGGAACTCAAGTCTCAGATTAGTCTCAAATACAAAAAGCTGAAAAAGCTATTTGAATTTGAAACAAAGAAGCTTGAGTTGGAGAATTCTGAATTAAAAGAAAAACTTTTAAAATTATCCAATAATGTTGGATCTCCTTCTGATTCAGAAAAATCCACTCCTAGTCTAAACCATATTCTGAAAGAATATGATTTAAGTTTCAGGAAGTTCTTATCTAGAAGTATTGGCAGAAGTCAGCTAGCTTCTATGATATATGCTGTGTCTGGAAACAAAAGAGTTGGCATTGGTTTTGAGGGTGAAACCCCATACAAACTTGAACCTGTTGATGAAATGAAATTCACATACAAGCCATTGTATGATCAGTTCAAGTATGGCCACTCCCATGATATTAGGCACACTTCACATGCTCAAAGGTTTCACATAACACACACCAAAAAGCATGTGACACAACCTAGGAAATATCATGAAACTCACATTAAAAATTATCATGCTGTTCCTCCTATTGCTTACAATGTTAAACCCAAGTTCAATCAGAACTTGAGAAAATCTAACAAGAAAGGACCCAAGAAGATGTGGGTACCAAAGAAAAAGACTATTTCTTTTGCAGATTCTCTTGGTGACAAAGAAGATAAAAGTCAACATGACATGTCTCCTGGACTCAAGTTGGTCTCAACACTTGAAGGGAAGAAAGACTGTCTTCCAAGTTCTGGTACTTAAATCTGTTGAAGAAACTATGTTCGTAGGAGTTCAGAAAAGATAGCTTATTAGTCTTGGAACCATCTGTTTTGTTTGTTTCTAGAGCAATGATGTTTCGTTCTTAATTATTCTGAATGCTCTAAATGCTACAGAATATACAATATTGAAACATTGATTGTGGACGAATCAATAAATATCTGGTTTGATGATAAACTTGTTTCTAATGAAACAAAGCGCTTAAGAATTTCTGCAGATACAGTTTTGTCTTATCAGAAGCTGCAGAACAAAGAAGTGAACCTCCAGAAGCTGTGTATATCAGAAGTAATGGATCAGAAGATCATTCAGATTTATATCAACACACTTCAGAAGGAGTGTTTCCTGAAGAGAAACTTGATCAGATCAGAAGCAGTGATCAGAATCTGAAGGCGTAAAGTCTATTCTAAAATTTACAGCTGTCATCTATTATCTGATGGTGAACACGTGTCTGTACGGTTAGTACAAAGCGTGCAGTTGAAAAGACGCCGACCTAGGTAACTGTATTAAATCATTTCATTTACTGTGATTCTCTCTCCTAATGTCATTTCTCATTAAATGCACAATGATTTCTTTTTAAATCCTTTAAATAACTCGCTTCATTTTCATTCCCTCTTTTTTCTCTCTTTCTCTCTCTTTTGTGCATTCACTTCGTTGCATTTCTCTTCAAACCCTAGTTTTTGATTTGATCTCAAAGCATTATCATCATGAACTCATCTTCTTGTTCATCAAATTCAAAAGAAAGGCTCACTTCTACACAGATCCTTTTAAGCAAATATGAGCATGCTCCATTGAAAACATGCTTAATACCCACGAAAGAACTAGAAGTTCTATGTGAATCTGCTGTGGACATCAACAACCTTAAAGCTAATGGCTTTCAGTGTGATGCAAGAATCTTTGAGCAAGGATGGTCTAAATATCTTGATAGATTGGTTGGTCCAATTTATCCTGAACTTGTGAAGGATTTTTGGGTACATGCAACGGTTACTCCAACTGCCATCATTTCATTTGTGCTAGGGCATGAAGTGGTTATCACTGAGAAGCTCATCAGGAAGTTGTACAATCTTGATGATGAAGAAGGTTGGTCTGGTCTTCAACCCAATACAGTTGACTGGACTCCAGTTGAAAAACAAATCTCTACGGTTTTTGGAATTGATTCTCATAACACGGGCACCTTAAGGCCTTTCTATAAAGTATGGGCTGAGATTATTCTGGGTTCTCTTCACCATAGAAAAAGGATGCTCTCCTCCTCCTACATCAGTCCGACTCACAAGTACACTCTTTTCTGCATTGGCAAAAAGATAGAGATCAACATCTCTCATATTCTGTTTGAGAATCTGAAAACATCTATCTTTGAGTCAAGAGAAGATGAAAGGGCGAAGTACCCTCATATTCCAAGAACAACCATTCCATTCGGAAGGATGATTTCAGACATTCTGATTGAAAGCAAAGTTGTGGACTCTATCAGAAATCGCAATGCATCGCATTTTCTTGGAGTAATTCAAGGTCCCATCTTCAATGGTGTTGATTTGTTCAGACTGGAACTCATTAAGAATGTACCTTTTGTGTGCACAAGCTTTCCTGACATTCTGTCAAGAAGAATTGCTGTTGAAGGATTCATCTCCTTGTTTCATAAAGAACTTGATCATGTTGTCAAGCTTTACTTGGATGATTGTGTTAGGAAGCAATCAGATGTTGATCCTGCTTGGATCCGTGGCAGAGTACTCCCGTCCAAAGATGATATTCTGAAGAAGGATAAGAAGGAACGACAGGCAAGGCTAAAAAGAAAGGCACAAGAAGATGAGGCTGAGAGAGCCAAGAAGTTAAGGGTCACCTATGATCCTGACAAGGTAGGTTCTTCTGAACGAAGAAATAAAAGGATCAGAGACTCCTTTCACAAAACCAGATCTTCACATGCTTCTTCTGAACAGTCCTCCAGGCAGGTTTTTACTCCACCTCCTTCTGTCCCTAAACCTTCTCCCCAATCACCTCCTTCTGAACCAAAAGTAAACTTCACCTTACCAAATCCTTCTCCATCATCCTTCTCCTCTCCCATTCTAAACCCCACTCCTTTAAGTATTCTTCTCCCAACTCCTTCTGATAAATCCTTCTCACCAATTCCCTTTTCAAATACTTCACCCTCTTCTCAATCCATCCCTTCTGATATTCCACCCTCATCAATCATTCTCTCAGATATCCCTTCTTCCTCATTCACTGCACCTCCACCTTCTATATCCCATCCCTTACCTACCAGAAAATCCAAACCTTACTGTCTTCTCTACCCTGACTACAAATTCACCTTCAATCCGCCTGAACCTGAACCCTATACCTACCTGGAACTTTTCAGACATGAAGTGATTAGCAGTCTAGACCTTCTGAAGGATGCATTTCTAAATGGTCTGGATGATGTTTCTACAAGAAATCTCTGGAGAAGATTTCGCAAGGATTTTCAAGTAGAAGCAATGGGAGTACAGAAAAGACTAGTGGCTGCTGCCCCTGGTTACCTTCTGGAGGAAGACAATGGTATATACTACCATCCTCTCAGAAATTGTGTTGCTGCTGAGGAGAAACCCTTTGTGGATGAATTGGAAGTAGCAAGACTCGCTGCTGCATTGGAAGCCAATCCTTGCAGGGAGATTGTGGTCTGGATACCTCAATATCCTGTTCTACTTGGGGATTTCAAGACTCTCTTTGACTATCTGAGGGAAAACCCTTCTGAGAAAGACCCAAGCTTGGTCATTCCAGAAGTTGTTGACCCACCAAAAGTTGAAGGTCCTTCTGCTCCCAGGAATCTAGCTGCCATTCTTCAGGCACTTGAGAATGGAGAATCGGAAATTCCTGCTGCAGAATATGGAGATGCTTCTATGCAAGAAGCAGATGCTGAAGATCATGTTGCTAAAACTGTTCCTGTTGAGGAAATCCCTGCAAATGATCTATCTATGGAAGCTGCAGATCAACATGTCATCCCTGTGGATAGAAGCTGTGAAGCTTCTTCTGATGAATCTTCTCGTCTTGCAAGGACTCTGGAAGAAATTCAGAAGAGACAGGATGAGCAAAGCTCACTCAATGATAAGTATAACGCTTTCATGGTGAGGCAAGAAGGACACAACAATAAGGTTCAAGAGATGCTGACCAAGATCTTGTCAAGACTAGGGCCATCTTAGATTAAGTCTGTGTTGTCTCTTTCTTTTCGTTGCATCTGTTTTGTTTTGTGCATCTGATCTTTCTTGTCTTCTTGTACTTCTACCTGCTGTTTGAACTTCAATGAAATCATCTTCTTCCTTCGTGTGTTTCGTTTTGTTTATCTCTGAATCTTTTTTGCTTTTTGATGATATGACAAAAAGGGGGAGAAATATGTGATAAATGATTTGATTTAATCAGTTGCTTTTTCTAACAAGAACTGCAAGTTCTATATGGTTTAAGTGTTTTGCAGGTATAAAGAAGTGAAGAGAATCTTCAAAGCAAACACAAGAAGCTAAACCATGGAAACTGAAGCAAGCTGAGTGCTGTCAAGCTTCAGAGATCAGAAGCACTGATAATAGAATTTGATCCATATTTGTCCATTTGATCTGACAAAATTCTATTTGCACTGATACATTATTTTAGCCTATATGGCTCTGATACATATCATGTGTTCTAATATACATTTTATGTTCTGACTCGTTCATGCTGACTTTTGTCGTTTAGTTTTTGTTCTGTAACATTTCAGGATGTAGAGATGCTCAGATGATGCTCTGGTACATTCAACAATGTTCTGATACAAATCTAGCATGAAGTGATGTTGGTAGAAATTCAAAGCTCTGAAGCTATCCGAGGGAAGCAGAAATCAGAAGCTGTGAAGGTTCTAAAGATCCAGAAAACTCAAGTTCTGAAGCTGTCCTAAAGGGAAGCAGAAATCAGAAGCTGTGAATGTTCAGAAGATCAAAGAAATTCAAGTTCTGAAGCTGTCCTAGATGGAAGCAGGAATCAGAAGCTGTGAGTGTTCTAGGGATCTAAAGAAATTCTAGTTCTGAAGCTGTCCAATGGAAGCAGAAGTCAGAAGCTATGAATTCTCTGAAGACAGAAGCTTATATGATCGTCTCTACCGAAATAATCAGGGAAGTCTTTTATTAAAGTTCTTCGAGTATTTATTTCAGGGGGAGATTATTTATCTCAGGGGGAGATTGTTAATCTCAGGGGGAGACATATTCATATGCTTATGCTATAGCTGTGTAATTTGTCTTTTGCCGTCTATTCTTTCTGATCGCAAATTCATATCATTTATATATGTTTTTGTCATCATCAAAAAGGGGGAGATTGTTAGAACAAGATTTGTTCTGATCAATTATCTTAGTTTTGATGATAACAATAATATGAATTTTGCTTAAGATAATATGGTACTCTAATCCAATGCAATTTCCTTTTCAGGAAATATATAAAGAGTACGCATAATTCAGCGCTCAGAAGCTTTGTCTCAAAGGGTTCAGCATGCAACATCAGAACATGGTCTGGCAAGACATCAGAAGATGGTCGAAGCAGAATCAGAACATGGGTCTATGGAAGCATCAGAAGAACAAGAGAACAGAAGCATTGAAGTACTGATGGTATCACGCTCAGAAGCACTTCAAGGTCAGAAGATCAGAAGATGCTATGCACCAAGCTGTTTGACTCTGATGATATTCAAACGTTGTATTCACAAACATCAGATCAGAAGGAAGTACAAGTGGCAAGCTACGCTGACTGACAAAAGGAACGTTAAAAGCTATTAAAGGCTACGTCAGTAGACACAGCGTGAACAAGGCTCGAGGTAGTTGACAAAAGCGTATAACATTAAATGCGATGCTGTACGGAACACGCAAAGCATTAAATGCACTCAACGGTCATCTTCTCCAACGCCTATAAATATGAAGTTCTGATGAGAAGCAAGGTTAACGATTCTGCACCAAAACAACTCATATTAACTTGCTGAAACTCTGTTCAAATTCAAAGCTCAGAATCTTCATCTTCATCAAAGCTCACTACATTGCTGTTGTAATATATTAGTGAGATTAAGCTTAAACGTTAAGAGAAATATCACAGTTTGTGATTATAGCTTTTAAGAAGCAATTGTAATACTCTTAGAATTGATTACATTAAGTTGTAAGGAACTAGAGTGATCGTGTGGATCAGAATACTCTAGGAAGTCTTAGAGGTTATCTAAGCAGTTGTAACTAGAGTGATCGTGTGGATCAGTAGACTCTAGA
Source organism: Vicia villosa (assembly GCF_029867415.1). Taxonomy (NCBI): domain Eukaryota; kingdom Viridiplantae; phylum Streptophyta; class Magnoliopsida; order Fabales; family Fabaceae; genus Vicia; species Vicia villosa. Next base: position 81,538,024 of record NC_081185.1, read on the forward strand.
AAAGTCTTAGAGGGTATCTAAGCAGCTGTTCCTGGAGTGATCAGTGTGTGATCAGAAGACTCTGGAAGACTTAGTTGCTGACTAAGTGGAGAACCATTGTAATCCGTGCGATTAGTGGATTAAATCCTCAGTTGAGGTAAATCATCTCTGCGGGGGTGGACTGGAGTAGTTTAGTTAACAACGAACCAGGATAAAAATAACTGTGCAATTTATTTTTATCTGTCAAGTTTTTAAAGCTACACTTATTCAAACCCCCCCCTTTCTAAGTGTTTTTCTATCCTTCAAAAAGCATTTTATTTTCTATTAAATGTATAATAAATGTAAGATAGCAACCAAGTAAAGAAAAAGTAAAATCTAATGAAAATGCAAGGGATTAACATAGCATCCTCGTGACAGCAATATCATATCATAATAAACATAATTAGACACATAAAAACCCAAATCATGAACAACACAAATAACTAACAGTGGTATAAAATAATTATAAAGTAAACAAATTATTATATTATAATACCATTAAGAGATATGCAAAAGTAACTATTAATTTTTCATTAGGTTTAATTAACTCACTACATGAAGAATTATAACAGATTAAAAATCTTATTAAATTTTAAAAGAAACTTTCTTGTTATAACGTATTCAAAAACGGATTAAAAAAACTCTTTTGCTATTCAATTAATTCATTAATAATTTTTAGTATATACTATTCATTTATAATTTTTTTTATAATAATATTAGTAAAACGTATTCATTACATATTATTTATTTTTATATTTTTAATAATAATATTAGTAAAATATTATATCATCATACCATTAAGAGATATGCAAAAGTAACTATTGTTTTTCATTAGATGCATAGACAATAGTCTTAAAGCTTGATTTATTTGAAACAAAATCCTCATGGAAGTGTTCAATAGAGTCGAGAATGACTATTTGTGGATGAGTAGCTTTTTTCTTCTCATTAACCTCTAAAAATGAGTTCACAAATGCATTTGCAAAGTCAAGGTCATTATACTTGAAATTTTAATTACAAAATTAAAAATACTATACATCACATTATTTGAGTAGTCACATACGTAGATATCATATTAAGAGAGTTGTATAAGAGAAATCACAATAAGTGACATTACAAATTTCCATACATGATTAGTGGGTACTCGAACTCACAATTTTTTTACATTTTATAAGTGTGTGAGTTTCTTTCTATACTAAGTAGGACTTCACATATTAGTTAAAATTTATAGATATAGAGAATATAAGTAGGAATGTTATAACTTAGTTGTATATATTTAAATTCTAAAATAAATATATTTATTTTAAATGAAATATTTGATGTGATTTTTTAGCATCAAATGGTAATAAAAATCACGTCACCCATAATTAAAATTTGTATATACTTTAACATATTAACCTGCTCTTTCATATAAGAAAAAAATAATTAAAGTTATTCAAAAAAAATTTTGGTGCGTTTTTAAATATATAAAAAAAATTACTACTAAGGATGAGAAACTTCATTATAATAGCCTTGTTTGTCTTTCATGATTTGTTATAGCAGTACAACAAAAATTTACAAACAAATTCCTCCAAGATCGTTCCTATTTTCAGGCAAAACACCACCACACTTGACTTCAAAACCTCTTAGAACTGTCAATTGTTGCTGGCTTTCACATGCTCAAACCTTTGCTTTTTATCCAAAAAAGAAATAACTTCTCTCAAAATATATATATTTCGCAATGGAGTCATTCACTTTAATATCCTACAATATGCATTATAAAATCTTCACTGCATATTATAATTATAATACGCATAAAATTTTAATTTAAATTTAACTACTTAAAATTAGAAGAAATAATAGTTAAAATAAAAGAGAGAAAGAAAGAAATTTTAGAAGGTGAAAGACAGATGGAAATGTCATTACATGACATATGTAAAGGAGGAGAGAAGTGATTATGGAGTTTAGACGGTTAAATTATCAAGTATGCAAAATTATTCATGTAAAAAATAAAGATTGTGCAAGTGGATACCTTTTTTCGAGAAGTAGCCCTCACTTTTAGTGGAATACATTAGACATATTAGTTTACCTCATTTATATGGTAATTAGATTGTTTTGATTTCTCTTATATACTATAGAGTATGGAGTTTCCAATACCAAATGGTTACACTGAATAATGGCAGTAGCTGCAAAGCCAATAAAACATTTCTTTTATTATTAAAAGAGTAATTGATAGTTATAAATTCTTAATAACGGGAAGGTAAGGAAGAGGTTTAGAGGCTTAAATGGATTAATGAACATAAATAAACAATAGAATAGAAGTTATAGAATAGATAAAAAAAACGTTTAGAATATTTATGTAATATAATTTAGGTATTTATTCCGTATTTATTCCATTAATGTGTCGTTTATGAAAGTAATTATTTTAAAATCAAAACTAAACATAAAATAATTAAAAGTGAATTATTTATTAGTATTATAAAGATATTTTTTAAAAGCGGAATTAAAGGTTTATACCAAAACATATTTTAGAAATACGAAGAATTTGGAAAAACAAATTAACTGAGCTGTGAGGCAGCCACGTGGCAGATTGTGAGAAAACAGGAGTTGATTTTCTTATATGATAGATATAAATAAAATAAGATAAGTCATTTAAAGGAGAAATAAAATATACATGATTATAATAATTATAATTATATTAGTTGAAAAGGAAAACTTAACTTCTCTCTCATGTTACAAGAAAAGATGCAAGGGTCAATAACCAAAATGCTGGAAACATGTAAGCACTATAACAATCATCAAAATCCAAGTTTATCAGGTTGCATATATTATTTATTTACTTTCTAAGCATTTTTATCACAACAACAAATGTTGCAACACTCAAGCATTCACAATACAAAGACAGTAATTTTTTAGGCCTCAATGTTCAAATAAAATAATTGGTGGGAATACAAGATTTAAGACAATGTTCTATAGAAAAATTTAGCATAATTGCTACCACTGTAAGCAAACTACCATTAACACCAAAACTTGCAAACGAGTTCAAAAATCAAAACTATGCTTTTGTAAGTATTAGTTTACAGAGCAAACCAAAATAAAGGGAATTGTTTTATTTTCAAAGTAAAAATTGTGCAAATAAATCAAGGGTCAGTATATGGCGTTACAAATACAATTACTTAGTCTCGTAAGAACAATATATGTCTCGATGTTGCTTTCATATATCTTCTAACTTTTCACACATCAGACAAGAGCTTTACTTTAATTTCTACAGCAAGTTCCAAAAATCTAGAGTACATTTGTTTGCCACTATTTTTATTCTATTTTTAGGTCAGATTAACTCATCTTCGATCTTTGATCTATCCTGATGGCGTCCTCGTACATTGTTACAACGGCCGTTTCTGCATTACCTTGAGAAGGTTGCATCCCCATCTTGCCCAGGGAGTGCACATAGATGCATTTTCAAGCTTTCTGTTGCCTAACCCTATTGATGCCTAACCACTAAATTGCCACAAAATCCCACTAAAACAGTCGCCTCTATTCCACTCACCCTAGACTATGAAGTAGCAAAAAAGATCCTACTATTAGAATTATGAAAATCTTATCATTGGGAAACCAAAAACTTGTAGCCGAAAACATTCCCATAGATCGACAGTGACTAATCAAGTCACTTTCCGGTCTGAGCAATTAATTTCCGCTGTAGATCAAGCTTAGTAAAATATTTGGTAATACTAAATCTAAGACATAAAATATCAAAAACTCCCAAAGCTCTAATAATGTCAACCGGAATATCAACCTTGAATCAAAAATCAACCTCGACCAAAAATAAACATTAAAAGACATGTGTTGAAAATGACATTGAAATCAAGTTAATCTACCTCTGTCAATCTTACCCTGTCAATCAACATATGGCAGTATTAAGGCTTATAATGTTATTCATTATAAACTTTGACTTCATGATCCTATAGAATAATTTTGAACACGACTCCCATTCTTTGATCCATTTTGGCCTATCAGTCTGTCTAAGAATACTTTATTTGTCAATGCTAGATTTCTAAACTTTGAATGTCGGCAAAAATGGCTGCCAAACTTTGTTACTGCAATATTGCACATAAATATGGCTACTTCAAGCAAATATCCATACATTCAAACTCATTTATTGTTGACATTAATTTTGACAATTTGCTATTGCACAGAATTAGTGTCATTAAATGTCAAAAAACTACAAAAGCCTACAATTTAAATAGTGAATACAATTGTATTTAATAAAGGCGGAAACCTTTAATGTCTTTCCCAACCAAAGATTAATGACAGTGGTACTGTATGATGGTAATTTAAACAATATATGGTTCAAGGACAAGTTATATTTTGTATTTTTGTATTTGCCTCATGTCAAATTATTTATAGCATCTCAATATATGAAAGTTCAACCTTTATGTTTCAGGGTATTTGTAACAAAAATGCCTATGAAATTTGCAAGAATCTTGGTGTTTGACAATATTCAACTACAAAATGGATTACCTTTTATTTTTAGATGGAGAGATGTTGTCACCATTATTCAAAAACCTGTAATAGCAAAGGAACAAAACTTAATGAGTTAAATTATCTAAATAGTATAGAAGGAATATTTAAAGGTTACAAAGCAGCAAGGAAATAGAGAAATATAAACAATGTAACACTTGCTTGATTGAAGATGGCAATTGAAACGTGTGATGTCTTTAATAAAGGACGATTTAGTGTTGGCATTTATTTTTTGTTTCAAAATGAGGTTGACATTTTTTGGAGAGCAAAAAGTGTTAAAGTCAAACTTAAAACCTTAAATGCATTCTTAAGTAATAATATTATTAAAAGTCATTCTTTAACTTAAAAAAATTATTTAATATATACAAGGGTTCATCAACCCAAGATACAATTGATACGTAACTACCCGAAGGAAAATTGAGATGTAACTATGGATTAGATCTAACAACTTGCAAATCTGAAAGCATAGCAGTGCCTTTTTTAGCTAGTTGTACAAGCATTTCTCAAATTGTTGTAATATAGGTTGTACAATAAAAAATGTTACATGTATGCTACCTTAACTTGTATAAGGAAGCACACCTTGGTTGATGAGGAATGTAACAGGACATGCCATGGGTCTCAAGGAAAAGATGCTTTTATGAAGGTATAGTATGCTAAAGAGCTAATGTTCATACACCAAATGCAATTTTAATGCTAAATTTGTACCTGCAAACATACATGTTTGTTGCTGTCAGTAGCAGTAGGGATTAAGAAAATGCAGAAAATAGGCAGCTGGAGTAGTATGTACAGCAGACAATTGCTCGCAAAAAGCAATATGTACAACAGGCAATAGAAACCTCGTTTGATAAAGAGAGGTATTTTCAGCAAAAATTAATAATTAAGACAACTTAATATATGCAATGTTCATAAATGTGAAGAAATATAAACTCTTTTTATTACTTGTAGTTTTACTTGTAGTATTTTGGTATAACATTAAAAAATTTGGCAAAACACTTGTGTAAGATAATATAACAAAACGCATTTTTCCAGACATTGACATCAGGCTTCAAGTCTGTGATAAAAAGTGGAGCTCACATGATAAACAGCTGGTCTGAAATGATGTTTATGAAAACCTTAATAAACAAAACCCGGAAACATAAAAGCAAACCAGAAAACTGAACAAAAGTGATACCACTGAACAAATAACTCAGTATTGATACACAACTGATACAACACAAAACTTTTTCTAAACTTTAAAAAAATGAAACTTCATAAACAACAAAGCATCATAAAACTTCACATGAAGGAATTTCATAAAAACGAAACTTCATACAACACGAAACTTCATAAAAAACGAAACTTAATCTAAACGGCACATGAAGGAAGACGAATAGGAAATCGAAAAAGTCACACGCACAAGCGCGAAACGAAAGATGGTATTCATTAAAATCAAAAGTTCAATTTAAAATGCACATGAAGGAAGACAAACACAAACCAGAATATATATATATATATATATATATATATATATATATATATATATATAACTTATACAACATAAAAATACAAACATGGTGAAAGCATACATCCAAAAACATGGTGTTCATAAAAAAATCCAAACTTCATGTGCAGGAAGACGAACACGGCTTAAAAACTGATATAAAATCGATACTTAGAACCTATGAACACCCATGAACAACCACGAAAACTGATGAATGAGAGGAGAGGGAAGAAGTTAACCTTGATTCACCAGAAGAACAATGAGACGAGAGTGAAAGCTTTAGCAAGGGCATAAAATATACTTAGAAATAAAAATGAAATGAGAAAGAATAGTGTTTGAAAGCATGTTGAAAAGATAGAGGGAAAACAACCCGGGTAAAACTATTGTTCTTTGAATATTGTTGTGTTTTGAATTCTCTTGAAAAATGTTAGCCAAATGTCACAATGAATTGTTTTATGGATGGCACCTTGCAAAAGCAAATGCTATGATTGGTCAATGTAGTTTTATTTAGTCAATTACCATTAAAGGCATTTGTTAGTGTAAATTAATTTGTTAGCAAGGATATATTAGGGAGATTAGTAGAATCCTCCAAGCATAGATAAATAGTTGATATATTAAATTCTATCATATTTTGAATATCAACAAATGGCGCAGCGAATGATCTAAAGTTTTGAATATATGTTTTTTATTGGTATTTTCATTGTTTTAATTAGAAAAACAAATCACAAATTAACCTATGCGCAAATTTAAGGTTTTTATAAATTATTTAAAATTGTTTTTTAAAATTTGTGATTCTATAACAAACAAAGTATAGTTTTATTTAATATTGTTTTAATACTATTTTAAGTATTTTATTTTTTTGGTTATAATTTTTTTAGATTTTAAACTATCACTTAAATTTTATGTTATTTTAAATAAATTTTCATTAAAAGATTTTATTTGACATACATCATTTAAAAAAATTATGTAATTTGGATTATATTAAAATCTTTAATGATAAAATTAAGTAACTCAAAATCAGCTTTTTAATTTATAAAAATTTATTTAAAATAACTTATAATATTTTAAAAGAAAATCTCATAAAATCATTTTTTAAAATAAAATTTTTTGTTTTTAAAAAATGCTATAACTAACAAAGTCTTAATCAAACTTCACGTATGATTTCTGTGTATTTTTAATAGAGTTTAAGACAAAAAAATTTGGTCTAATTCTGTCTATACATTTTTAATTTTAGTCTAATTTTTTTAACAAAACCCTTTGAGTAATGAGTAATGACCCTTTAATAATAATAATTATTAATTTTTTTAAGATATTATATATGATCAACTCAATTGTTATGATGTTTTTATGATAAAATATAATGTAGTGTTATATGTGGCTTAATTTATTATTTTTATTGAAGAATATATTATTATTTTTAAAATATATATTATTCAATTTTATTTTTAATAATAAGAAATTTATTATTATTGGTATGAAAGATCATATTTTTAAAATTAAAACACAACTTCGGAAATGTTCGGGACAACCCTGCTTTCAAATACATAGGAATAAAGTTAAGAAGAAAATCAACAAATAGAGTTATGAAGAGTAAAAAACAAATAAATGATTATTACATTAAAAAATGAGTAAAAAAACATAGTGAGAAGAACAAGAAAGAAGAGTAAATAAATAAGAAAAAATTATTACTATTAAATAAAGAAGAGTGAACAAAGAAGACAATGAAAGGTGAGAAACATGTGAGGAAGTGAGAAGACGATGAGAAGTGAGAAATGCATGAGGAAATGAGAAGAGAAAGAGAAGTGAAGTGAGAAACGCGTGAAGAAGATGAGAAATAAGACGTGTGTGAGGAAGTGGGAAACACGTAAGGAAGTGAGAAACACGTGAGAAAGTTAGAATACAATGAGAAGTAAGAAACACGTGAGGAGTTTTTCGAGTTAGGGCAAACTACGCAAACCTAAAGAAAAACTCCTCCAACATTAATTTTTTAAGGGGTAAATATGATTTGTCACAGTCAAAACAGATAGCAGTTATAACCCGCTCGGGGCCAGGAAGTGTTCCGCTCCCACGACCCGCTCAAAACCAAAAAATGCCTGTGATCTCAAACTGAAATGTTAATTTCTACGTCATAGCAGCCGACCTCATACAGCTCAAGGGAAAACCACTATGCAAGATAGATTTTCTGGTCTAACTGCTTATGATCAATCAAGTGTTCCAAAGAACAACATGAGTTCTTGTAACATGAACTTGAGAAATGTAGATAATAAGATTCTTGATAAACTTGTTGCAAATCTACCTCTTGTCTGCCCAAGCACAAGAGACATTAGGCTCTCAAAATACCTCTTTAGAAAGGGGTTTGTTAGAAGAGAGACTACAAAACATGTCCATGGGGTAGCAATTATAGAATACTATATGTACTACTTTCTTTTCTTGAGGTTTCTATTCCCTTTTTTTTTTTAAACTCAACATATTCATTCAACAAGAAACAAATTTGAAACAGAAGGTGGGGCACTCCCCACCCAAGTACTTGAACCAACAAAATCAAACTTATTATGCATGTCACAAAAACTTGTTTTATAATTTGTCTAGTGTTTATCTGATTTTTAAGTTATGTTGTCTTTTTCTCTAAACAATTTGATCTAACTTTAAATTATGCAATTCAGTGCTAGGTATTAAACTGTAAAGTGCTCTGTACTATCATTCATTCATTTCAACAATTGTGTGTGCATTTTCAGTTATAGAATCAGTTGAACAACCTACAACTATATACATCAATGACTCTTATCACCACAACTCTATCTAATGAAATAGTATGAGATTATCTAGCTAAAGCCCATTACAGATTAAAAGCCCAATGACACTAAGGCCCAATACAGTAATGTATACTAATACTCCCCCTCAAGATCATGCTCGTGGAAATGACATAATTTTGAGCTTGCTCCTTAAATCCTGGAAAAGCTGCACTAGGAAGAGGCTTAGTCATAATGTCAGCTAACTGTGCTGAGGCTGTAACATGTTGAATTTTGAGCTTGTTTGCCATGACTCTCTCTCTGACAAAGTGGATATCAAGCTTTATATGTTTGGTTCGGGCATGTAATATTGGATTGTGTGACAGAATCACTACACCGAGGTTGTCACCAAGGAGGGTAGGAGAAAGGCAGCTACGAATTTCAGCTACGAATTTCATTACCAGAAACCGCAGCTAATTGGCGCTAGAATCGTAGCTAAAAGTTTGGCTCTTTTTCTGTTGAGGAAGATGAAGTACGTGGAGTGTTTTAATTGGCAGGTCAAAAGATCTCGTTCTCTCTCTCAGTACGATCGCGCGTGGAGAAGTGTGATTGGCCGGTTAACTCTGCCAAATTCTCTCTCTATTTTTAATTGGCTCATCTAAACAGCACTGGGGCCCACTTTGACTTGTTGTTTTGAATTTTGAATTTCATTGCGTTTTGTATATTTATTAATTCAGTATGATTCTATTTAATAAATTGTTATGCAGCATGAATGGCAAAGGGGAGAGAAGGCAACGCACAAGACCTTGGTTCGATCCCCAGGCTGAACATTAATTTTTATTACTTAAACCTTGCTTATCCAGTGTGTATGGGATGCGCTCCCTTACCATGCTTTCTCAGCGTTTCACCATATGATGACCAAATCGTCATCAGAGTCAGATCTAAAGGCCACAAAAACGAGTTCCATGATGGACCTTCAAAAGGGCACAACATACAATCAAACGCCCCACTTCAGGTTTTTATCTCCTTTTTCTATCCTATTTTATTATTATTTTGTTTTGACCTTTTATTTGAACCAAATCTTTTTTACTAACTAATTAACCATAAAATTAACATTAGGATTGTAATTAGTTTTTTTTATTTCTTGTTTTTTAATCAACCAATTAGAATTAGTAATGTAGTTATTAATAATTTTAATTAGTTAATTTAGGTTAAATAATTTAGGTTAAATAATTTAGGTTAATTTTAATATTTAGAATTTAGGGTTTGTTTAATCAATTAACTTTTTTTCGTAATCTTAATTTAGTTTAGCTCGTCTTGTGCAGTTAGGTTTAGTAATTTGCCCATTAACCTAGGCTTTACCCACTAGGTTTTTTAGCCATTAACCTTCTAGGTTTAGGTTCGCCTTTTGTAATCAAACATTGAATTTCTTCATTACCGCAAATTTCTCTTCTCATCTCATATTCCCTTGATTGTCGAATGCCTGTTTAATTTTTTCCTTTATTTTTTGCCTTTTGTTTAATTTGCCTTTATTTAATTTTTTTTTTGCGTTTTATTCAATTATTTAATTTTCTGTCATTTAAAATTCTAGAAAATGTGTATAGGCTTGCAAAAGGTTTTTTATGTAATAGCTTAGGATTTACTTTTCTGCATTTTAATTTCCGCACAATATAACTGCGTGGTTAGTAATTTAGGGAGTGACAACTGATTAATTGAACATAGCTCACCTAATACAAGATAAAAATATCCGAACTGAATCACATGATTGTGGCACCCACACACCTTTAAGGTAATTCCTCTTCCGTTGCCTTTCGATTAAAAAATAGTTAAGTCCCTCGAATACGAGGATGCCTTAGCAAATGTTGCCCTCAGTTCATTATCATCATAAAAAGATCATAAGTCCCTTCGAAGTTGCCTAAAACAAAATGATCTTGTCCCTCGATGTTGCCTCGATAAATAATGATCGTCCCTTCGAATGCTAAGGTGTCCTCAGTGGTTGCCTAAAATGACTATTATATCCTTCTCTAAAGACTACTTGCCCTCTTTATGGTATGGATAGCCCTTTCAAACAAAAGTCTTAAAGAACAGAAAAATTAAACTTAGGGTATGTTCTCTTAAATGCTTGCTCTATTTAAATTCAAATCAAAAATACTTTTCCAACTCCTTTTCAAATTACTTTCAAAAAGGCTACGCTTATTTTACAAGCTAAAGTCCTTTTCAAATCCTTTTCCTATTCACACACTACACTTCAAACATTTTGAAAACAAAAAGGGAGCTAAGCAATTAAGAGCCCATGGATAACCATGGATACAAAGGGTGCTTACACCTTCCCTTTGTATAACCTACCCCCCGAACTCAAAGTCTTTTAAAAGGTATTTTTTGTTCTTTTAGCCTTTCCAATTGGATAAAATAAAAGTCGTTGGCGACTCTTGCTATCCGCAACATTTTCTAAAAGTCAGTTCTCCCACCGTATTACAGTGATGTACTGCAGAGCACCTACAACTGATTTGTATAACAAAGGATCCTGCATAATATCCTCTCCAAATTTGTTGAGTTTACAATGATTGAACATTAGGGCTACAACACCATTGGACGTTTCCATGTTGACCTTGCTGAGCAAATCCCTTATATATTTTGTTCGTGTAAGAATGAGAGACCCATCAAGTTGATATTTAAATTCAAGACCAAGAAAGTACTTAGGCTTCCCAAGTTTCTTAAGATAAAATTGATCATGAAGTTTAGAGATTAGCTTTTGTATCAGATGAGAAGATGAACCTGTAATCAATATGTCATCCACCTAAACTAGAACATATAAAGTGATCACATCTGATTGCTATGAAGCCAAATTGAAATAATGACTTGTGAATCTTTTCATACCATGATATGGGTGCCTGATTTAACCTATATAGAGCCTTGTTCAGCTTGCAAGTAAGAGATTTATTTTCATTTTCAAAGCCAGGTGGTTAAATCATGTAAACTTATTCTTCAAGGTTTCCATTTAGAAAAGCATCGTTGATGTCTATTTGTTGAATATCCCATTTCTATGTCAAGGCCAGAGGTAGAAGGACTTTTATGGTGGTTGGTTTTACAGCAAGTGAGAAGGTTTCATGATAGTCAAACCCATACAGTTGATAGAAGCCTTTTGCAAAAAGTCTTGCTTTATATTTGTTGAATGGACCATTAGAGCTTTCTTTGATTCTAAATACCCACTTGCAGCCTATGGCTTTTCTGTGGGATGAGAGAGAAGTGTCCAAGTATTTTTGGTAAGAAGAGAATTATACTCTTGTTTCATGGCTTCAAACCAATGAGGTTGAGCTAAGGCCTGTTTAACTGTGGTTGGTTCAGTATGGGATAAGAACACCTTAGCCTTTAGATGACTTGTCTTGCCTCTAGTTACCATATGATGGTTATTTGTTACTAAGGGTGTTTCAGGAATAGTGTTATGAATAAATGGAGATAAGGAAGGTTCAGAGGAAGGAGAAATTGGGGGACTGGTGTGAAGTTCAGGGGCGGACAATTTTCCAGAGCTACTTTGTCCTGTTGTTATGACTCAGATAAGGAGTGTTGGGTAACATTAGGTGTAGTGTTATTACTGATGGTGACATGTCTTGTAGGACTGTCAGTCTAATTAATAGGTGACATAGGTTGGTCAGGACTGATATTAGTAGGTTGTCTGTTCACATTGCTAGGACAATGTCCTGTGGTATTGTGATAGTGTAGTAATCTAGGTGCGGGTAGGGATTTGGTAGTGCTGATTGAATCAGTTTGGATTGTACACCAAAAAAAGGAAACATAGTTTCATTAAACACAACATCTTTTGATATGTATATTTTGCCTTCCTTACTCAAACATTTGTGGCCTTTGTGATGGGGGATATTCTGAGATACGTGCACTCATAACTTCTAAGTTGTAGCTTAATTATATTGAATGGTCTTAGGTGTAGAAAACATGAGCATCCAAAAGTTCTAAGACATTGGTAGTCATGCATTTGGTTGAATAGAGCATGATAAGGGGAAATGGACTTAGGAAAGGTAGAAGTGGGCAGTCTATTAAAAGGTAGAATTTGAAGCTACGGTCCCAAAACTCAATAGCAAGATTAGCATGAGCTAATAAAGTTAGATCCACTTCTACTATACTCCTATGTTTTCTTTCCTGTCCCATTTTGATGGGATGTGTGAGGACATGTTAACCTGTGCAGTATACCAAGTCATTCAAAAATTTAGTGAATGGTCTAAATTCACCACCAAAATCAAACTGTACAGCTTTGATTGTGACTTTGAACTGAGTTTAAACATGCACCAAAATTGTTTAAAATTCCTAAGGCTTCAGATTTTTGTTTTAGGAAGTATAGCCAAGTGTGCTTGGTGTAAGTATCAACAATAGCTATATAATAGGAGTATCTCTAACTAGAGGGATTGGGAGAAGGACCTCATAAGTCAACATGGATAAGTTTAAATGGAGTAGTGTAAATAGTTTGATATAAAGGACCATGTAACCTATTAGATTTACCAACACTACATAAGTTATAGAATTCAACGCACTCTTTATTAGGTGATGAAATGTTACAAAGTTTCAATACAGATTTATGGGTAACTGCATTAGTATGACCTAATCTGTTATGCCAAAGAGAAAACTTATTAGAACAAGTACTTGGAAATTGTGTGAGTTGATCTTTGGGAGACACACTAGCAGTGTTAGCAGCAGGGTGAGAGGTGGATTCCATTGCCAGAGTTGAAAAACAGTATAGTCCACTAGTAACCAAGAATCCTTCTTAAAGAACCTCCTTAAATACCTAAGATTTGACAAAGCAATAATTAGAGTGGAACTCAAAAAAGACATTGTTATTTTTGGCAAACTTAGATACAATCATGAGATTTCTAGTAATACTAGATACATGAAGCAAATTATTCAGAGACAAAGTAGTTTGAGATGCTATAGATGGTTTAATTTTAGCTGAACCAACTGACTTAATGCTTAAGCATTAACCATTACCAACAAGGACTTTATTAGAACCTGCGTAATTTTGTGTGTGATGAAGGTAAGAACTATCAATAGTTAGGTTATGAGAAGCACCTGAAACAGTAAACCATGCTTGGGATTCCAAGTTTGATGGAATTTGAAGATCCTCATGATGAGCTAAGAGAACTCCAGCTTGTGTAGAGCTGAACTCTTGTTTCTTCTGCTCTTCCTTAGGTTGAGCAACTTAAGTAGTCACCTGATTCTTTGATGGAGTTGGCTCAAATTTCTCATCATAATGATGCCAAAAATCCATAACAGAGTGGCCATACTTGCCACATAGTTGGCATGTTGGCCTATTCCTAGTGGTATACTAGGCTCGAGCTCTACCACAACTCATTCCCCTAGTGCTGCCTATGCCTCTATGGAATTCAGAACCACCTCTGGTGGTTTTGCCATTGAAAGTATCATCATAGTGAGCCAGATTTGTTGTGGCATTAGCATGGGGTAGTTCTTGACGATATTTGTCAAGCTGTGCTTCTTGCACACACAGTAGAGCTTCAATTTCGTAAAGTGTAGGTGGTTCGAATTTACCATAAACCATCATAATGAACAGATTGTATTCCTCCGGAAGGCCTTGCAAGATGGCACCTATTTGATCTAGTTCAGAAATCGATCCTCCTAATGCACGAAGGGCATCTTAAATTGCACGAATTCGGAGCACAAACTTTGAAATTGAACGATTTGCTTTCTTTGTTACCTTAAATTGAGCTCTGAGCTGATGCACCCTGGCTTTTATGACCGTAGTGAAGTATTTGTGGATTTGATCCCAGATCTGGTACGAATGATTGCAAGATAGAACTCTTGAACGGTCCAAGATTCATACTCATCAAATTGGGTATTGACTATGGGATCTTCTCCAGTCTTGAACAACAAAGGAATTTCTGGATTAACAACAAACCTGTGAATCTTGTGCGCAAGAATTATGCCTTCAACTTGTTGATTCCATAAAAGGAAGTTCTTCTCCTATAGTTTGATGGAGAGCTTTGGTCCAAACACTGTGTGATTGGATGTGTTTGAGATAGGCGAGATTTGCGACGCCATAAATTGTGGATGTGAATCCGAATCTTGAGGTGACGTAGCCATGGATGAAGCTTCTCTGAAGCTTACACCGAACTTCTTGATAACAAAAATTCACGGGAAGGTGATGAGCTTCGTTGCCGAAGTTCAGAGAAAGCGAGACGATGAAGGCGTGGTTGGCGGAAGGTGGGGTGGATCGTGGAGGATTGATACCATATTGAAGTGTAAAGTGCTTTGCATTATCATTCATTCATTCAACAATTGTGTGTACATTTTCAGTTACATAATCAGTTGAACAACCTTCAACTATATACATCAATGACTCTTATCACCACAACTCTATCTAATGAAACAATAAGAGATTATCTAGCTAAAGCCCATTACAGATTGAAAGCCCAATAACAAGGCCCAAGACAGTAGTGTATACTAATACTAGGGATTTGAACGATAAGAAGTTGTTTTGTGTGTCGAAGATCTGAACTCTCCAAGCTTTCATCCTTCCATGGTTTTTGCTTGGGTCACAAACTCATTTGAGAGAAAGGACACACATTTGCTAATCGACCTTGTGAAGTTTCATGGTGGCACCTTAAGTCAAGCAGAGCTCATTAAAGAGTGAGTTTAATTTGAAATCACCGGCTAGTATTGAGAATATGTTTAACAGGTTTGAACATAGTCACTTAATTTACTAGGTATTGCACAGAATTGGTTTGCATGAATCTAATTCTTTGAGAGTTTTATACCGCATACTCCAATTTGTACGACGTACCCAAACAAATTGTGAACATTTATGACTGTGGATTTGAACCTGTTCTAAATACTTTGGATTTAGAAGATGTATTTACGGATGCCCCAAAAGCACCAGAGTTTCTTGGCCTTATTTTGCGCTAAAACTATGACAGAGTATGAGCATGTAGTCTTTGAAGGAGATTGAGCTGTTAATACGCGGGGACGGAGAAGAACCAAGAAGCCTCTTACATATGGAAATTGCGGCTGATGTTCTTGGAAGTGACCTCAAATGACTTCTTTTAGAATTTGAATATAGATAAATACAAACTTCCTTGGAAGGTAAAAAAGCAAACCTGTTTGACTAATTGATAAATCATAAAGTATAAATAAACTAAAAAAAATCTAAAACTAATCCACATCAATGCAAAGCTATTGGGTTGAAGACTTTTGGGTTAAATGATTATATGTTTCGATTTCTAACTTCAATATTTATTTATATTTATAAGTTAATATAAATAATTTATTAATATTTATAAACTAATATCTTTAAAAAATATATAGTTGATGATTTAATAAAAAAATATATTAAAGATATATTTAGACTAGTTTGTTGTGCTTAGTCTAACTAACTAATTACTTAACCAATTAGATTAATTAGTTGTTGATATTAGCTATATAAAATTTCTACTACTTCATATAAGAACTACTCTTTAATTGTTCAATATATTTCTTCTTATTATTTTCTCTATGAACAAATTGTAATTTGGTATCAGAAAAATAATTATTATATTATATTGGTTAGAGGATTAATGTTTATTTTGATTTTCTATACATAGGTTTCTTTATTGGAGGTAATTTTTTTCGTGTTGTGCTAGACATTAAATATAGGTAAATCTTCTAGTCAAGATTTGAACATTAGTTTTCATCATAGTAGGAGTCTATCACATACCATCCTCTTCAAAGATATATCGGTTTGCAAACGAACTTCCCGAGTCAATATCTTTTCAAATTTTATAGATGACTATCTCGTAACACCACACTAATATGTGTTAATAATCATATTAGTAAGCCGTAGAATTTTTGGCATTGAACACATGAAAAAATTAAAAATGACATAATAGAATCGTATTGACGCGGTTGGAAAAATCATAGAGTCGCGGCACAGCTTATCATCCCGAAACGGATGGCCAAACAGAAGTGGTAAATATATCGTTAGAAACATATCTTTGGTGTTGGGCTAATGAGCATCCTCGACAATGGCACAAGTTCTTGCATCTTGCTGAGTTTTGGTACAACACGTCATTTTATACGGGTATTCAGACTGTTCAAAGCTCTCTACGGCCACAATCCACCTAATATACCATATTATTTGGATGGATCAGTGAATCCACCTAATATACCATATTATTTGGATGGATCAGTGAATGAAACTTCCTTGGATATCTCTCTGCAAACACGACAACAAATCTTAACTCAATAAAAGTCTAACATTAAAAAGAGCTAAATCCAAATGGAAAAGCAAGCAAATAAACACCCATTAAATTTTACCTTCAAGTAGAGAGATCTGGTGCTCCTAAGATTGCAACAATACAGGCAAAACACCATTTCACGAAGAGTTTCACAGAAGCGCCAAACGATACTATAGATCGTTCAAAATCATCAAAAGGGTTGAAGAAGTCTGAAGTCGCTTATATGTTGGACCTCCTTTCGTCTTCACGTGTACATCCGGTATTTCATGTATCCTTGATGAAACCATTTCATGGAACCACTATGAGGGATGTTGTTCACGTGTTGCCTCCTAGAAAAGGATTTACAGTTTTATGATTGATTTCACCAAAAAACAATCACAACTTCTCTACCCATCACAAAAAGTTGGGTAGTGTACCTTCAACCAATCACAACGTTCCATTTAATTTTAACACATTTAATTAATTATAAAATAGTACAATTTTTTGTTGTTTCCAAGAAATTTTACATTGAAGGTAACTTTACCAAACTTTTTGAGTTGGGTAGATAAGAATTCACCTATGAAAATACATGCACTTGCAAATGCTTTTACTAATAACATTAAAGTGGTTCAACCCCACTTGATATCCTTTTCACGTGATGCGGGATCCCTACCTTTCCCAGCCAACATGTGTCCCAACGGCTGAATTCCAAACCCATTAGGAAGAAGAAGAAATCACTGTTACTAAAAGACTTTTATTTAAAGAAAATTTATTTATACACTCATATAGAGTGAAAAAATCCCTGAAAATCTCAAAATGTCCTTCGGATATGCATATTCGAACACATCCAAAAGAAATTTGTGATATTGCTCAGATATGCATATCTGAACTCACTCAAAGAAATATGGGATATTGGTTTATTCGGATATGCATATCCGAATAAACCAAATTCCCAAATTTCTTTTGACTTTATTTTAAAAAAATATTTATTTATAATATAGTTTTAATATAATTAAAGTGAGTTATTATAAATAAAGAATAAATTAAATACAAATTGTTATAAATAATGAATGAAGAGATTAAATAAAATTTTAATTTTGTACAATTGTCACAATTTTTTTAAAATTATAAAAATAATTATTTTTTAAATGACTACAACATTATACATTATAATTAATAAAATTATCATGTTAAAAATATCCTCTTATTAGCAATATAATTTTTAATTTATATTAATTTTTTCTTTAATTAATTTTATTTGAAAATAATGTGTTGATTTAAATATTTAATAGGTTGATATTATTATTATTATTATTATTATTATTATTATTATGAGAAAAAATGATATACACTGACAATGTAAAATAATTTTACTTTATCAATCAATCACGACCAAGTTAAGTGCTAAGTCACACCGTTATTTTAAAAAAAAAATATGTGACATGGCTAAATTATGTTACACTATCAGTGCACTACCTTTAACCTCTATTATTATATATTGATTGTAATGATATATATTTAATTATATATTTTGATTAATATAATTAATTATATTATTAATATAATTGATTCACCTTGATTTAATTTTTTTTTATAAATGTTGGGTTATTTCGGAAATATATCTCCGAAAACTCCAAACTCATTTAATTGAGCTATTTCGGAAATATATCTCCGAAAACTCCAAACTCATTTAATTGAGTTATTTCGGAAATGCATCTCCTAAAACACCAATAAATTGTGAGTTTGATGCGTTCAGAGATGCATCTCCAAATTTTAGAAGCAAAAGAAATATCGTCAGAGGGCCTTAGAAAGGTATACGGATGTATAGAGAAATTCTCTTATTTAAATTAAGAGGTGTAGTTAATATTATGCTTTCTAGTCTTTATTTTAAGTGGTCAATGGCCAATTAAGCTACTTTAATCTAGCTATATAAGGAGATGGAGGGCCAAACACATTTTTCATAAATCTCTTATAAAAAAAACAGCTTTTTTTTAAAGACAAAAAATTGAATAAAAGGAGCTTGTAAAAAATGCGTTGAAACCAAATTTTTCGGAGCTTAAAACATGTGGTCGCGGTTCGAATCCCAACGAAAACACTTTTCTTTAAAAAAATGGCGCTAATGTAGTAGACGGAAATTTTTAAATTTTTTCTACGGTTCATAATATCTAGAGTTATGTTTTATTTATTCTTTTTTTCTTCTTGTGTTTACATCATCATTTTTGTAGGTACTAGTATTGTCAAACTTTTTATTCGTTTTATATATTATGTCTTGTTTTATTGTATAATGATTTTCAATAATAATATTATGAATTTCTTCTACTATACACTAACTTATAGATGTTAATATAACAATTAAATAATACGCATTATATACATACACACACGAAACAACTTTTAAATTAAAAATAACTTTAAAAAAATAATCATAACCAAACAACTTTAACTTTATTTTAAAAGCTCTTATTTTTAACTTTAACTTTAAAGTAACTTTTAAGACTTAAAAAGGTTGGGCCAAACGAGCTCAATGTAAGAGTTGTTTTGAAATTGGAGAAGAAAAGTTGTTTTTATCACGACAATTTCTTTATGGACCCCCCAACCTTCTTGGATATCCGTGGCGAAATATCTAAAATGCTCCAATATTTCGGAAGTGCATCACCGAAATCATTTTTTTTTCTGAAAAAAGTTTATTTCGGAAGTGCATTTCCGAAAACACCTGATTTTTAGGAAAAAAAAAGTGTTTTCAGAAATGCACTTCAGAAAACATCCCTTAGAATATTTCAGAAATACACTTCCGAAATATCATCACTTGTAGATCTGAGTTTTTACAGCATCATCCAAGTTTTTACAGCATCATCCAAGCCATGCCGGTACCAGCATCATCCAAGCCAAAACTACAATCAAACCACACGATTGATTTTTACAGCCACATCCACTACACAATTACCTCCTCCTCTTGCAGCCACCTGTTTACGGTGATTTCCGGTAAACAACCGCTAGTCTTCCAAACTATAATAAATAAGATTTGGTTACTTGCAGGATCGACTAGATTGATCCTAGGACACATAGTCAAGAAGATTGTCATCAATGTTTATTCGAATCATATTCATTATTTGTCTTCTTCAATAGGCGTTGTTCGATTAACAGAACAAATAGTCTTGACAATCACTTTGTTACATATAAATGTGACTTCAACGAAAAGATAAGTGACATAACATAGAAAATTAAAAAGACAATTGAAACGTAAAGAATCTTAAACTGCAGAAATATAAAAGACTTTGAAAGTAAATAGCATGAAAGTAATTCGAAAGTAAATGACATTAAAGTAAAGATGCAGAAACGTAAATGGCAAGAAGTAAACGAAATGCAGTAATTCTGAAAGATATTTAAAAGCAAAGGATAATACACATGTATTAAAATGGTGGTGTCATACGTACATTTTCTCAGCGAACTCTTTCTCTTAACGCTTGATACTTGAGTAAATATGTGAGTGATTTGTACAAAATGAACACACAGAATCCTAACATTAAGACTCCTATTTATACTAGTTTCGACCTTAACGGTCCTATACTAATCTGCTGCCACGTTTCTCATAAGGACTTCTAGCGATGCCATCTGTTACTGGACAGTTACGAAACCGTCTTCGAATTTCAAATCTTCCCGCCTGAGTCCGTCTTCGACGCGTGGCAGTGCATTAAACAAACACTACGAAAAAACACGCTAAGTAGTAATACTTGAATATATTTACAAATTCGTCTAAGTCCCCGAAGACACATACTTTTCACTAGCTTTCAGTATTCATTATCTTCATAGTGAACTTAGAAATATTTACTCTCGAAGCATGACCATCAGTAGTCATTCTTTTATTTTTAAGGGATGGCCATCAGTAACCATCTTTCCTTCGATTTTCTACCTCTTCGAAGGATAAATACTTCAAAACGAAATCTTCAGCTAACACCACCCCATTGTTAACTCCTATGTTTAGTGTGCTCCATATTTCTTGGTTTTTTCTTTGGCCACCTCCCTATGGGGGTCACCCCCAGCGAAAATCCCAAAATACCCCTGCTTCGGAAATGAACTTCCGAAGCGCTTTTTTATTTTAAAAAATTTCCTTAATTCGGAAGTGCATCTCCGAAAACACCCCATGGGGGGTGCCTTCGGAGATGAACTTCCGAAAACACCTCATGGGGGGTGTCTTCGGAAATGAACTTCCGAATTATGCAGAAACTGTGTTTTTTTTTTATGTTTTTTCATAACAGTCTCGCATTTTAATTAAACGCAAACGCCAAATAAAATAAGCAATAGATAAACTGAAAATACTAATATGATAAATAAACAAAAAAAATACTAATCCGATGAAAATAATATATACAAACCGAAAAAAATAAAAATAGTGTGCTAAAGATACAATCCGATAACAAAAAATATATAAACCCGACCACTACTGGGTGTGCCTAAACCTCTCCCCCTGAGACCTCCTCTGCCGCCTGTATGTCGCCGCACGGTCCGCATCAGTGACGATCATCTCCATCACGGCGACTGCCTCTGGACCGCCCCGCTCCACGATACCTCGATCCAACGCGTCCCACCCAAGCATCGATATCCGCTGGCAGATCGGCATGAGATCAATGGCATGATCATCCTCGGCCTGCTGGTTCTCCAGGATCTCCTCGTGTGCTGGCCTAGGAGCGCCGGGAATGTCGGGTCTCAGAAGAGGATGTGACACCCGGTAGAACCATGTGACGTATCCCTCCTCACTGTGCCAGTCCTGGGTGACCCGAGTGAGACGGTACTCCAGCGGTACCACGTGATCCTCCCAATGCTCCCATATGGCAGTGAGCTGCACTCGGGTCACAGTGTCGGGAGCAGCCTCAAAGGGTGACCTGGGTATCCGCTGCACGAATCCGAACTGACGCATGCACTGCTCAGGGAGATATCGAACCATGATGCCGGTCCCGCATGCCAACCAGCCTGAATATAGAGCAATGCCGTCAAAGGGGACAATCTGAGCGTAGTCGACGAACGGCCTCCAGGTGACGTCGTCGTGCATCGTGCGGTCCAAGTACAGACGGTATGGTCCCACCGCATCGTTCCCCCTCTGGAGAGCGTATCTGGCGGCCCTGGGCACGGCGTCCACGTACGCAGGATCTAAGTGAAAGTCGTGGATGCGGGAGAAGTAGGAGATGATCCAGCTCTGAAACAGAAACAAGATAATGTATTAAAATTAAATACGAAACATATATAAATAAATAAATATGATAATGTATTAAAATAAAACGTACCGTAAGCAGTGTGCAGGATCCGACCAACTGCCTCGTCCTCCAGTTGGAGGCCTCATTCAGCTTCTGATAGAGATATGCCAGAGTAGCTGACCCCCAGTTCCACTGGTGAACGGTATCCAGGTCCATGAAATAGCGGAGGTAGGCCACGTCGACGTACCTGGCACTCTTGTCCACAAAGCATGCAGCGCCTACCACATGCATGTACCAGCACCGGAGAGCGCAGCCGCGGTGGTACTCCCTGAATAGGTCGTTATCCTCCTGCTCGGCCTCGGCCGCCGCGTCCAGGTGGAACTCAAAATAGATGCTCAGTGTAGTGAACCGGACATGAGGCCCACAAGTCGTGACGCACTCAAAGTGAGCAACCTCGTGCGGCAGGCCCAAATAGTGCATCATCCACTCAATGGCCTCGACCCTCTGGATCCTGGAGTGGTCCAACAGCGGCCCCCTAATAGGCAGGTGGAGAAGACACTGGACGTCATGCAAGGTGATCGTCAACTCTCCCACCGGCAAGTGGAAAGAAGACGTCTCCTTGTGCCAGCGCTCCACAAATGCCCCCTGCATGCCGGTGCTGATGGTGGTGTACCCGGTCATGCAGAGCCCGCTAAGCCCTGAACCTCGCACATGGTCGTTAAACCACTGAGCTGCTGGTTTAAACAGACCAAAAATCTTCCTGGAGTGGTTCACCATTTTCAATGGCTCTCTCTCCTGTTACAAAAAAAACAAATAAGCGAGAAATAAACGGTAAAATTATAAAAAATGGTGACAAATAAACGGCTAAGTTAAAAAAATACCTCTCCCTCCCAGATCCGCCGAGCGACGTGATCCTGGTAGTGAATCAGCAGGGAAGTGTCAAAAGGCCCTCCCGGATAGCTATCCACCTCCTGCTCCTCCTACTCCTCCTCCTCCCCGACTGGAGGGTCAACATCCGGTATGACCTCCTCCTCCTCCTCATCCTCATCCTCCTCCTCTCGCTGGCGGGAAGAAGATACCCGAGCCAACCTACTCCTAGAGCCTGAAGCAGATGAACTCTCCACCAAGTCCTGTGGAACGTGCACACGGCGTCCCCGGCCCCGCCCGCGTGTCGACGCCAGCTGCGCCGCCGCCCGCTCGCGTCTAGCCGACACAGTCTGGGACTCCCTGCCCTGTCTGATGCGTGCTGGTTGGTTGCCTGACATGTTCCTGTAAACAATCGAAATCGATTAATATGCGAGACAGATGAAAAAACAAAAAAAAAATGCACTTCTGATACAGTTCGGAAGTTCATTTCCGAAACTGGGATGGAGGTGTTTTCAGAAATGAACTTCCGAAACACCCCTGCGCAGAGCTTTTCTGCAACCTACAATGGCAGACCCCAAAATCAAACTTTAAACCTATGTCTACACATTCTAAACATCCTAAATACCAGTACCAACCTAACCTAATACATATTTTCCTATTTGTAAACACCCTAATATCAATTTTAAGCATAGATCTAAAACTCATAATGCTTACCGATTGAAGAGGTTGGAGTGCTTTTTAATGTAGTATAGGAAGCTTGTTGGAGCCTTTGATGTTGCCTTGGAAGTCTTTTAACAAAATTTCGCCTTTGGTGTTGTTTGATGTTGGATTAGGGTAAATGAATGGGGGAGGGGGAGTGTTCTGCTTAATCTGCAGAACGCGCATTGTTTCGGAAGTTCATTTCCGAAATGCTGTTTTCGGAAATGAACTTCCGAAATGAGACAATTTTTTTTAAAAAAAGGCGCTTTCGGAGATGAACTTCCGAAAACACCTTTTTTATGCAGTTCGGAAGTTCATTTCCGAAGTCAGGGGTAGTTTGGGTTTTTCACCAGAGGTTAACTAGAAGGTTGGGAGGTTGGCAAAGAAATTTTCTATTTCTTTATTCTTCATATTTGATTTGATTTAACAACGATTCTTCACATCCAAAATTTATGCAATGGAGGATTGAGAATCCAAAAGAAATATCTAAAATGTGAAATAACAGAAAAAGAAAAAAAATGGGATTTTTTTTCGGAGAAGAAGTCATGGAGGATTTTTGTTTTCGGAGATGCATTTTCAAAAATATCCAAAAATGAGTGTTTTCGGAGATACATCTCCGAAAACACTCCTAAATTGATGTTTTCGGGGATGCAGCTTCGAAATCTATAAAAATTTGAAGAAAAAAAATACTTCGGAGATGAATCTCTGAAGCAGAGATATTTTAGAGCTTTTAGCAGGATTGTCCCCCTTGGGGATCTACAAAGAAATTGTCTATTATCATTTATTGCAACATTAGATCTAGTTTATCTTAGTTAGCATAGTCTATCATCTTCATTGACGACCTATCTCTATTCAAGACCTCAAACTCTTTCACGATCTCCTTCGTTCCTCTTCATTCACGACCTCCTTCGTTCTTCACCATTCAACTCCACTCTTATATTCTCAATCTCTGTTCATGACGTCAATTCACCACTCTTTCTCTGGCTATCTTGTATTTCTTCTCCGACACCAACACAATTCATTCTCTATGTGTGACCACATCTCCGACGATGCAACCCTGCTAAAGGTAATACCCTAAAACTAAGATATTATGTTCCTTATATGTTTCTTTTCTTAATTGGTCAAATAAAAATCAAAATTGATTTGGCTTTAAGTTTGTACTTCTATCTCTTAATTTTAAGCTTATTGTGCCGATTATGTTTCTCTTCAAGAAATGTGGTTTCTACTTGTTTCTTTTCTTGTGGCTACAGAACATGTCCACGGGGCAGCAATTAGAGAATACTATGTAGTCCATGGGGCAGCAATTAAAGAATACCATAAGGTACTTGTTTCTTTTCTTGTGGCTTCTATTCCCTTTGTTTAAGCTTATTGTGCCAATTATGTTTTCTTTTCAAGAAATGCGGTTTCTACTTTGGTATGCATATTTTCTTACAAGTGCAATTATGAGGATAATGTGACATTGTCACATGACCCCTTAAGACTTAAGTCAAGCCCAACTCATTAAAGGGTGTGTTTCATTTGAAAACACCGACTATAGTAGTGAGAATTGTTGCTCATTTCTGTTTATCTTCGACGGGTTTGAATCTGCTCTAAGTACTTTGGAAGATGCGGTTATAGATGCCCCAAAAGCATTGGAGTTTCTAGGCCGCATTTTTTTCTAAAGAGAAGTTCTTATTTATCACAACAAATAACACCAGGTAAATTATATGACTATTCTATAAAACATATTTCGACAAAATTATAACTATATATATTTGAAAGAGGCAAAACATGACATAAATAAAACTAATATAAAGAATAGGACTAAAAAGGTTCCGTAAAAAATGGCAATAATCACGAAAACAACAAACACAGGGCAACAAAGATAATGTCTTCAAATGACTTCATTTAGTATTTGAATATAGAGAAATACAAACTTCCTTGGAATCTATCATGATACCTTGATAAAATTGTGCGAACTATATTAATATTATGCATTGATGAGTTAAGTTTACACCAATTCATGGCATTCTCGTACTTATAATATGAGTTTATGCATGGAGAGTTTACGTCACCATGCAAACATCCTTCTATACATGTGCATGATGATATAAGTTTACATAAGCTTAATCATACAATAGCTAGATGTAATCTATCATGTTCTAGAGTATAAGGCATAATCTTGAGCTACTCTTTTATTACAATATTTATTTAATTATGCATTAGTTGAGTATTTGTATCATTTTGATAAAAAAATTTCATAGTCTGTGTATTTAAAATGTCCTATCATTCATCTACCCACTTTTCTCCCAGCAATCACTCCTTTTTTGTATTGTGATGAAATTTCCATTTTTATATAATCGCCAACATATTTTCTCTTGTAAAATCAAATGCTTTTTCATTGAATATATATATTTTTAAATGTGTCTATTGGATAATCAAGAGAAGACGCAAATGAAAGTGTAGATATGTGGAGACAAGTTTTTGTAAGACGTGCTTTGCATTTTTGTTTAATAGAAACATAAGATGAAGTATGTTTAGTGTAAGTTTAGCAAAAGAAAAACTAGTTATAGTTTAGGGTTTAATGGATATGCAGTGTAAAATAGTTTATATTGTTATCCAGTAGAAAATTTATAGTCAATCATGTCATAATATTTGTTAAAAAAATAAAAGCGTTATGTGACTGAATACATTGTGGTAATTGGCAGTGTAAAATTAATTTACATAATGTATCATCATTTTT
Source organism: Vicia villosa (assembly GCF_029867415.1). Lineage (NCBI taxonomy): Eukaryota > Viridiplantae > Streptophyta > Magnoliopsida > Fabales > Fabaceae > Vicia > Vicia villosa. The sequence goes on from NC_081185.1 coordinate 81,564,432, forward strand.
CTCTAGAGTTTATTGATATTTTAAATTTATTTAATTCATTAAACATTCAAATAAATTATATTATTAAGATAGTTTGTAGCATTTTAGAATAAATAAAAATGTTTAAAAAAAATTTCAAGAAAAGAAAAACGCAATAAAATATGTATAGAGATATAATAACATAATTTAAACTTTTTTAAAACAGCTTTTTAGGCGTGCAAAATGATCAGTTCACTGTTCCTTCGCAGAAATGGAGAGCGACCGGTCAACATGAAGCAAGTGCTAATCACAGAACGTGAAGGTTTTTTTTTACATTTTGCGAAGTGTGAGATATTGGATCGAACTCTAGTATGGTCGAAGGGTAGCTTCTTGGTTCGACAGGATTAAGCATGGAGTTAGCTTGTTTATTAAGTTAGCTTGTGTAATAGGCCTTGTGGAAAAAGCCCATTAGTTAGTATGTTAGGTTTTATTATAAATAGCATACTAGTCTCTCATCATTGCATACTGCAAATCCTTATTTAGGGTGAGATAGGTTATTTGTTACTCTTGTAAACTTGTAATCTTGTTTTCTAAGAGAAAGTAAAAGAGTAGCAGTTATAACCAATTCTTGTGTTCTTCTTCTTCCTTGTTCTTTATTCTTTCCTTGTTTTATACTTTGTTCTTGACATTGTTTTTCACAACAAATTGGTGAGGTGAGCGTGGAGAAGATGCCTTCAACAAAGTATGAGATTGAAAAGTTCACAGGAGTGAACGATTTTTGTCTGTGGCGCTTGAAGATGAAAGCCCTACTGGTTCAGACGGGTTGCTTGGAAGCGTTGAAGGGAGCGGCTACTATGGACGCTCCGTTAACGGAAAGAGAGAAGACGGCCATGATCGAGAAAGCACACAACGCAATTTTGTTGAGCCTTGATGATAAGGTTCTTTGACAGGTATCAAAGGAGACGAAGACATTAGGGTTATGATAAGTGCAAAAATGTACTTATTTTGTATATATGTTTTGCTGCACTTATCGATACTTTTTGTTAATACTGTTTGAATAATACCCCATTTTGTATATAAATACGTTTACTTTGTGAATAGATGTATTTTCATATACTTTTATATTTTTTCATAGTTTTCTATTCATTTTGTAGGTATTGAGGTGTATTTGGAGCATGAGCAATAACGTGTCGAAGACACGGCTTCAAACGCGCGTTTTTGAGCAACGAAACCAACTCGTCGACAAATAAAGCTCAAAACTAAAGAATAATAAATCACCAATTTGGTTGATATGTTGTCATTGTTAGATGGGAAATTGAATAAGCTTTCCAACGCTTCGAACCAGACGCAAATCAGAGTTACGGTTCTTAAGTTACGTCATTTTTACTAAAAGCTGTTTTTTCATGACAGTAGTGTGGGCGCGATGCGCGCTGTACAGAACTGAAAATTGCATAAATAGGCGAAAATCAGATTTTTTAGGTTATGTTTTGGGTATTTTTGAACCCCAACTCATCCTAGGTCATTTTTGGGTAGATTTAGCTTGGAAACACCATTGGAGCTTGCAATCGGATGATCAGAGGTCGAATTTCTCATCGATCGGAGTTGACAAACCAAGAAATGTTTGGTTTCTCTTCTTCTCTTCTCTTTGTATTTCTCTTTTGGTGAGTTTATATATTAATTACTCTAAACACATGGATGTTTGTTACTCTTTCTACTAGTTGTATAAAGTTTACTTTACAAATCTTAATCGGTGTTTTTATGATCTTTTTGCTTAATTGCTTCGGATTTATGTTGTTATAGACATATGCTTCGTAAATCTTGATTAGGAGAACACCTGATAGCTTTTGATTTTAGACATAGGGTTAGGGTTAACATCCACATAATATCTAAGTTTCATGCCTCTGTGTTGTTCGATCGGTTGAGACATCGTCAAAAGAGCAATATGGTTGAATTCTAGTCGGTGTTTCAGAAATAGACATTGATGTGAGGGATATGTGGTGATTCTGACGAGTATTGTAGATTGAGTGCGGCGGAGTGATAAATCTAAGTTTGTGAGGAGTAGTTTAGATTCCAACCAGATAAGTTATTTCTTTCCAAAGAACGAATTCATTTTATGTTTAAAGTTACTTTTCAGTTTTTACTTTCAACCCATTTAACTCGAACTCATAACTGCGGAAACTGTTGAACGGAAGTTCAATGCACTAGTCCCTGTGGAGACGATAAATTCCCGGATAAATACTTCCAAAACTTTTGTTGCTTGCCGCTTTACCGCTCCAACAGGTTATGGGTGAAACTTGAAAGTTTGTACATGACCAAGTCGCTGGTAAATCGACTCTACCTGAAGCAAGCTTTGTACTCATTCAAGATGATTGAAGATAAATTGTTGGTTGATCAGTTGGATATGTTCAACAAGCTGATTCTTGATCTTGAAAATATTGATGTGAAGATCGATGATGAAGATCAAGCGTTGTTACTATTGTGCGCTTTGCCTCGATCACATACAGACTTCAAAGAAACTCTCCTGTATGGAAGGGAGTCCCTAACCTTTGAAGAAGTTCAATCAGCCCTGTATTCTAAGGACTTGAACGAACGAAAGGAGCAAAAATCTTTGACAGTTGGTGAAGGTTTGACCGTTAAAGGAAAATTCTTGCGAAAGGATGGTAAGTTCAACAAGAAGAAAGGTAAAAGTCAACAGAAGTCTTATAGTGGCGAAGCATTTGGTATTCGATGCTATCATTGTAAGAAGGAGGGTCACACAAGAAAGGTGTGCCCTGAACGCCTGAAAGATCATGAAGGTAAGGATAATGGAAATGCAACCATTGTTCAAGATGATTTCAAATCATTTGATCTTCTTGTGGTTTCGAGCAGTGACTCTAGGAAGGAGTGGATTATGGATTCAGGTTGCACTTGGCACATGACTCCAAACAAGGACTTCTTCGACGAATTATGTGATCAAGATGGTGGATCAGTACTGCTGGGAAATAATAAAGCTTGCAAGATTGCAAGTGTTGGATCTGTGAGATTCAAGCTCCATGATGAGTCAATAAGGTTGTTGACTGAAGTCAGGTATGTTCCTGATTTGAAGAGAAATATGCTTTCTCTTGGTGAATTCCACAAGAAATGATATGTTTTCCAAGGAGAGAAAAGTATCCTAAGAGTCATGACGGGGTCGAAGGAAGTCTTGAGAGGTGTGAAGAAACAAGGCTTGTATATCCTTGAGGCTGAAGTTGTAAGTGGTTCGACAAATGTTGCATCCACGAAACCTTTGTCGAAGACAAAAATCTGGAACATGAGATTGGGCCATGTCAGTGAAAGGGGTCTGGTCGAATTAGGGAAACAAAATCTGCTTGGTGGATACAAAGTCGAAAAGCTGAAGTTTTGTGAACCCTGTGTACTTGGAAATAAAGAACACATGGATCCCTTATTTACATCCATGCTGATCTTTAATGGCCTGCAAGGTGTCCATCACATTCAGGAGCAAGGTATTTTCTGTCCATAGTTGATGATTATTCCAGGAAGTTATGGGTATTCATCCAGAACACTAAGGATGAAACTTTTAAGAATAGATTGGCAGGAAGGTCAAGAGGTTGAGAGAGGTTATTTAGGGCGAGAGAGGTTATTTGTTACTTTTCTAAACTTGTAATCTTGTTTTCTAAGAGAAAGTAAAAGAGTAGCAGTTATAACCAATTCTTGTGTTCTTCTTCTTCCTTGTTATTTATTCTTTCCTTGTTTTATACTTTGTTCTTGACATCGTTTTTCACAACACGAAGTAATAGTTATGATTCAATTTGTGTTGATTCAACTTTGATGATGCGGTCTTTTTAATTCAGTTTGTGTTGATTTGTGTTGATTCAATTTGTGTTGATTTGTGTTGATTCAACTTTGATGACGCAATCTTTTTGATTCAATTTATGTTTATTCAATTGATGATTCGATCTTTTTGATTCAATTTGTGTTGATTCAACTTTGATGATGCAATCTTTTTTATTCAATTTGTATTGATTCAACTTTGATCATGCAATCTTTTTGATTCAATTTGTGTTAATTCAACTTTGATGATGCGATCTTTTTGGTTCAGTTTGTGTTGATTTAATATATGTTGATTCAACTTTGATGATGCGATCTTTTTGGTTCAATTTGTTTTTATTTGTGTTGATTCAACTTTGATGATACGATCTTTTTGATTCAATATGTGTTGATTCAACTTTGACAATGCGATTCTAAGTGTTGGAGATAATTTCTAAGTATTTGATCTCTAAGTGTTTGATAAAATTCTAAGCGTTCGAGATAAATTCTAAGTGTTTGATTCAATTTGTGTTGATTCAATTTTGATGATTTGATTCTAAGTGTTTGAGATAATTTTAAGTGTTTGATGAAATTCTAAGTGTTTTAGATAATTTCTAAGTGTTGGATAAAATTTCTGCCTTAACTTAATACTTTCTAATATGTTTTTTTATTGAGTATTGGACTCAGTGTCTTATCAAGTTTGTCTGATGTGATTGCTTGAGCTTATGCTTTTAAAACATGCGTGATTATGATGCAATTGATTGAGGTTATAATGTAGGTTATAATTTCTGCTGATGTTGTTTGTTTTAACTCAGAATTTGGGAAGCTAAGTACTTTTTCCAAAAAATTCTTTATGAAAAGAAGAAAAAAAATCAAATTTGTTATAAAATTAACCAAAACAATATAGAGATGAAGGAGAGATGAAGGAGAGAAAGAGTAGAGAAAATGTAATATTGTATTATCATCTTTCAAGTAGTTCCCTTTACATTGCAAAGTGGTATCTATTTATAGGACATTAGGAAGATGAAAAATCATAACCTTACTATACCACTTAATAAGGAATATGAAGATGAAAGATAAGAATATATATGGACATCCACAATATTTATTCATAACACTCCCCCTTGGATGTCCATTGAGGATATGCCTCGTTAAAACCTTACTAGAGAAAACCTAGTGGGAAAAATTCTAGTGAAGGAAAAAGAGTACAATATCCCTTGAATGTGAATTGCCTCGTTAAAAACCTTACCAGGAAAACCCAATGGGACAAAACCATGGTGAAGGAAAAAAGAGTGCAAAACATATGTATTTCTCCCCCTCACGCAGACATTTACATGTGAGACGATATTCTTTGTAATCGTTGCTTAAAATGTCTTCTTCGAAGTGACTTCATGTAGTGGTAATAGTTATGCAGGATTTTATGAAGTTGTTTCCATGATTTGTTTCATAGATCTCCATGAAATGGTTGTACCATCACATGTAAATAAATAACCTCTTTCTGATCTACCATTGTGAGAATCTGACAAGTAACCTGCATCTCTAAGATAACGAAGTATATGTTTGACCGCTTTCCAATTTCTTCGTATAGGTGAATAATTCTATCTTACTTATAGATTGACCGCAAATGATATATCATGATGTGTATATTTAGCAAGGTGCATTAGTACTCCAATTGCACTAAGATATGGTACTTCTGGACCAAGCAATTTTTATCCTTTTCTCGAGGCCTAAAAAGATCTTTCTCCACATCTAATGATCTAACAACCATATTGGAGTAAGAAACATGTGACATTTGTTCATATAGAATCATTTCAACACTTTTCTATATAGCCTTTTGATGTACAAATATTCTTTTGTCCACATGCTCAATTTAGAAACCTAGACATATTTTGTCTTTTCTAGGTCCTTCATCTCAAAATATTTATTTAAACAATTTGTAGCTTTTGGAAGCTCTTCAGGAGTTTCAATAATACTATTGTCATCCACATAGACAACTATTATTGCAAATACTTTTCCACACCATTTTATGAAAATACAAGGACAAATTGAGTTATTAGTATATTCGTCATTTAGTAAATATTCACTGAGGCGATTATACCACATGCATCCAGATTCTTTCAGCCCATAGAGAGACTTGTTCAATTTTATGTAGTAGTTTTCTCGAGATCCACAACTACGTGCCTCTGGTATATTGAACCCTTCAGGGAGTTTCACATAAATGTCACTATTAAGTGAACCATATAAATAAGATGTCATTACATCCATCATGTTCAAATTAAGTCCTTCATGTGTTACAAGACTAATTAATCAAAAATTGATTGAATCCACTACAGGTGAATATGTTTTTATCAAAATCTATCTTAGGTCTTTGTGAAAATCATTGAGCAATAAATCAGACTTCATATCATTCTTATTTTTCTTTTTCACAAAAACTCATTTATATCCAATTAGTTTCACACCTTGAGGTGTTCAGACTACAGGTCCAAAAGTGAGTCACTTGTAAAGTGAGTTTAATTCTTCTTCAATTGAATATATTTATTTTGGCCAATTCTCACTTAGTCTACAATCTTTAATAGACTTTGACTCATGATCCTCGTTATCATTGATCACTTTTAGCGCTATATTGTATACAAAGACATTGTCAATATTGACTTTATTTGGTTATCTCAATTTCGGTTCCATTCCATTTCATCCATGACATAATTTATCGAGATCTCTTTATTTTATATTTCAAGTACTTGATTTGTTCTTCTGGAACTGAAAATTAAATTAGATCAAAGTGCTTTTAGCATTTTCATATCCTCACTTGGGTCATTTTTAGTTTCTTTTCATAGTAGAGGACTTTTAACATTGGAACCGACTTTCATACCACGCTTCATTTGCAATATTATATTATCCAATAGGAGAATCAACTTTGAGTGGAGTATTATCAGCTGATAATTTATTTCATAAACTTTGCAAATGAATAATATTTTGAACTTTTGGTTCATATTGATTTGTACGAGGATCAAGACAACAATTTATTTTAAATTGTTCATTTGAACTTCTTGTTCATGATTTTAGTTGTTCATTTGAACTTCTTGTTCATGATTTCAGCTGCTTATTCCCTCCCCCTAATATTGGGAAAATTAATTTATCAAGTGATAATCAGCCTACTGGGCTGCAATCAAGTATTTGATTATTTTCTCAAAATATATCCTCAAAATTGAGAGTCATATTAATTATATTTTTCCAATATTCTTTCGTGACTCATCTTAATGTATTATATTGGAGCAATTGGAAGATACACAACACATCCAAATATTCACTTAGATGAGAAGTATACGAATAAATTAGGGAGGACTAAGATATAGTATATTGTTGGCTTAATGCGAATAAATATCTTAATATCATACTTTGGGTGTTTCAAATATATAATTTAGAATTGATGATCTCATAAGTATCAACCATATAATTAACTTTAGACGTCTAAAGAATGGATCTTCGGGTCCATTTTCTTTTTATGAACATATATTACATGATATTTAATATCAATTTTAATAATATATGTGATACTTATACAGAAATTTCTAAAAAAATATAGAAAATAAGATCTTAGTCTAATTAGTTGAGAAAATAATTTCACAAACTTTTCGTTGTGAGTAGAGACATATGCATGCTATTTTAGTCTATGCAACAATTCATATCATAAAAATGCAATTTCTCAAATTTTCATTTTCCGTTAGAAACACGCAAAAATTTAATGGATTGAAGAAACTTCTGGTTCTTCAATACAAATTATTCGCATCATATTATACCCAAGATGACCCAACCAGTTTTACCAACGACACATTTAAGTAAACTACTGGTTTACAATAACATGTGCTTAAATTGTATAATATAAGTGTAGTACAAGCCCGAGGGAAAAATCGATACCTTTTCTATTATACATTTTATGTCCAAATTCATTTGTGTAATACAAAGATATTCAATACCTCCAGTATAATTCAAAACCAATATAATAGTATCTCATTATTAAACACTTTAATCAAATACATTCATATGAACATATGATGATATAATTATCAAACAGTTACCCCTTATAAAATTAAACATATTTAATCAAACAATATTATATCACTAAAATTATATCGTCATATAATTAATTTGATTCACTATCCTTCAGGGATGGATAAGTTCTTCAGGAACTATAAAAATAATTTGTTATAAACAATAATCTAAAAAATATATATAATCTTAAGTATTGAACGTTGAATTCTTCTGGAATTCATCAATTATTGATAAACACAATATTCGATTAAACTCAATCTTTGAACAATAATTTGGAGTTAGTTTAATAATCTTTAGTTCTACAAATATCACATCACAAACTATTTCCATAAATAATGGTCAATAAAAATTATTCTTTGAGCAATCCTTCAGGGATATGTTATTAGTATAGATGCAATCCTTCTAGGATTCAATAATATCATGATGAAATTCTTCTAATATTATAGATACAATATTTTAAGATGTGATAAATCCTTATTTTAAAACTTTAACTCTTCGGGAATTATATATCACAATTGATCTTCGTAGTGATAAAAAAAATTGTGTGTGGGTAGTTCTTCAGGAACTCAATCACAATAGTTCTTCATGAACTCAATCACATTTTGTAGTTCTTCAGGAATTATATATCAAACTCAATATTATCCTTCTAGGATATTTGATATGTTCTTCAAGAACTATATAACAAACTTAATACTATCTTTAATGGATATTTGTTAAGTTCTTCAGGAACTATATAACAAACACGTTATTTTGTAATCATTTAGAGAATATTGATAATCTAATAAGATATAATATCAAAATTCAACACGGATAATGAGAAAGAAAAATAATAAAATAATTACCTAATATTACCTCTAACACTTAGGATTTCAAAATTTTTTTCTTCCAAGTTTGGTAGAGCTTCGTGCTGATAACATGTTATAAAATTAACCAAAACAATATAGAGATGAAGGAGAGATGAAGGAGAGAAAGAGTAGAGAAAATGTAATATTGTATTATCATCTTTCAAGTAGTTCCCTTTACATTGCAAAGTGGTATCTATTTATAGGACATTAGGAAGATGAAAAATCATAACCTTACTATACCACTTAATAAGGAATATGAAGATGAAAGATAAGAATATATATGGACATCCACAATATTTATTCATAACAAAATTAGTAATACTATTGCAAAATAAGTATAAAGAATTCTTTATGAATTAATAATACTATTGCAAAAGATCTACTTTTCTTTGAATCTTCGACCAATTGAGCAAGCTAGAACAACTCTCATTCTGGAATGAGCACTTTACCTATATGGTATAATCACATATTTCATGTAAAATTTGGGGTTCTCAGATAGAATCCAATCAACTAACACACATTTCATACCATAAATGTATTGATTCTGTTTCTTCCAAATAACACTTAAAAAAATAACTATCAACCAGATACATCATGTTGTAGTGTGGAAAGTAATTGGACTTCTCATGAAAATGTTTGGTCAGAACAATACTTCAAACTTTTATGAGATATATTATTTAAAAAAATTATGTAATTTTAATTATATTAAAATTCTTAATGATAAATATTAAGTAATTTGATGTCAAAATAGCTTTTTTAATTTATAAAAATTACTTTAAAATAACTTTTAATATTTTAAAAGAAAAACTCATAAAATCATTTTTTAAAATACAATTTTTTGTTTTAAAAAAAGCTATAACATCTTAGTCAAACTCCACATATGATTTTTGTATTTTTAGTAGAGTTTAAGATAAATTTTTGTTCTCTAATTTCGTCTATACATTTTTTATCTTAGTCTAATTTTATTAACAAATGTTTTCCCTTGTTATGATGTTTTTATGATAAAATATATTATAGTGTTGTATGTGGCTTAATTTATTATTTTTATTGAAGGATATATTATTTCTTAAAATACATATTATTATATTTTATATTTAAAACTAATAAATTTATTATTATTGGTATGAAAGATGATATTTAAAATTAGAACACGACTTCCAAAATCTTCGGGACGACTCTGCTTTAGGGTCCGTTTGGTTGGGGGGTTTCGGAGGGAGGGGAGGGAATATTTTAAGTTAAGTATGTTTGGTTCAATTTTTTTATGAGGGGAGGGAAGAGGATTGGAGGTAATGAGATTCCCTTCTGAAGCAACTTTTCGTTCCCCAAATCGGAGAGATTTGGAGGGGAGGGGAGGGAGAGGAGTTATAATAAAATTTATTTTTTCTATATTGACAAAATTACCCTCACTTTTTAATTAAAATCTTAAATTGTTTTTAATATATATTATACGTTAATTTTTATCGTCTTATTAGAATTCCTCCATTTTTTTACGGTAATTCCATTATTTTATATTAATATAGTGACTCAACTTTCTTCATTTTTTCATTTGTTTTATTATATTCATTTTGATTTATTATTTTGTAAGAACTTAATTGTTTTATAAGTTATTGTGTTGTATTACATATTTATATATAATATAATTGTAGTATATGAGCTATATATATATATATTATCTAAAATTTAAATTTTATAAATATTTTATGGAATTAGATGGATCAGCAAGATGATAAAATAATTCATCTGATCATGAATCATATGATTATTGCATGAAATTTATCAATATTTTATTTACGCTTTAATATGTTTTAAAGTATTTGAAATAATAAATATTTTGTGTTTGATTATCTATATTAATTATGAATTGACAAAAAAAATCAAGAATATCACATTGTTTTTATTTGATTTAGCAAGAGTGTTATACTATTTTAAGGGTTAAAAGGTAAATTAGTTTTAAAATCTCTCACCTCCCCTCCTGAACCAAACATATTTTTAATTAAAAATTCTCCCTCCCCTTCCCCCCCTCATTCGAACCAAACATACTTTTGATTAAAATACCTCCCCTCCCCTCCCTTCCCCTCTCCTTTATTAAATTTCCTCCTCTCTCTTCCCCCCGTTGAACCAAACATACCCTTAAAATACATAGGCATGGAGTTAAGAAGAAAATCAACAAATAGAGTTATGAAGAGTAAAAAATAAATACATTATTATTACTTAAAAAAAAAGAAGAGAAAAAACATAGTGAGAAAAAAAGAAGAAAGAAGAAGAGTAAAGAAATAAGAAAAAATATTACTATTAAATATAGAAGAGTGAATAGAGAAGACAATGAACGTGAGGAAGTGGAAAGATAATGAGAGGTGAGAAATGCGTGAAGAAATGAGAAGACGATGAGAAGTGACTTGAGAAACGCGTGAAGAAGTGAGAAGAAGATGAGAAATGAGACGTGCGTGAGGAAGTCAAAAGATGGGGAGAAGTGATCAACGCGTGAGGAAGTGAGAAACACGGGAGGAAGTGAGAATACAATGAGAAGTAAGAAACGCGTGATGAGTTTTTCGAGTTAATGCAAAATTTTGACGTGTATAAAAAAACTATATCGAATTTTTAAAATGTACTACTAGATTTAGTTATATGGTGGATCTTGAGCCTGTGAATACAAGTTTTTGTATATTGGCCCAAACATAAAATTTATACCCAAAAAGCACTATTAAAATTGAAGAAATTATCGCATCAAACTCGATCGGTCCATTTGTTAGCCTATATGAAGGATAGAAAAACACTTAGAAAGGGGGGGTTTGAATAAGTGTAGTCTAAAAACTTGAACGATAAAAACAATATGCACAGTTATTTTTATCCTGGTTCGTTGTTAACTAAACTACTCCAGTCCACCCCCACGGAGTGATTTACCTCACCTGAGGATTTAATCCACTAATCGCAACAGATTACAATGGTTTTCCACTTAGTCTGCGACTAAGTCTTCTAGAGTATCCTGATCACAACCTGATCACTCCAGGAACAAATGCTTAGACACAAGCTAAGACTTTCTTAGAGTATCCTGACCACCACGTGATCACTCTAATTACAACTGCTTAGACACAAGCTAAGACTTCCTAGAGTATCCTGACCACCACGTGATCACTCTAATTACAACTGCTTAGACACAAGCTAAGACTTCCTAGAATATCCTGATCAACACTTGATCACTCTAGTTACTTACAATTTAATGTAATCAAATAAGAGTTTTACAATGCTTCTAAAAAGCTATAATCACAACAGTGATATTTCTCTTAACGTTTAAGCTTAATCTCACTAATATATTACAACAGCAATGTAGTGAGCTTTGATGAAGATGAAGTTTCTGAGCTTTGAGTTTGAACAGCGTTTCAGCAAGTCTTTCAGAATAATTTCGTTCAGAATTGGTAACCTTGCTTTTCATCAGAACTTCATATTTATAGGCACTTGAGAAGATGACCGTTGGGAGCATTTAATGCTTTGCGTGTTCCGTACAGCTTTGCATTTAATGTTTCACGCTTTTGTCAACTACCTCGAGCCTTGTTCACGCTGTGTCTACTGACGTTGCCTTTAATAGCTTCCAACGTTCCTTTTGTCAGTCAGCGTAACCTGCCACTTGTACTTTCTTCTGATCTGATGTTTGTGAATAAAATATTTGAATATCATCAGAGTCAAACAGCTTGGTGCATAGCATCTTCTTGTCTTCTGACCTTGAAGTGCTTCTGAGCGTGATACCATCAGAACTTCAGTGCTTCTGCTTCTGATCTCAAGTTCTTCTGATGCTTCCATAGACCCATGTTCTGATTCTGCCTTGACCATCTTCTGATGTCTTGCCAGACCATGTTCTGATGTTGCATGCTGAACCTTCTGAGACAAAGCTTCTGAGCGCTGATTTGTGCATACTCTTTATATATTTCCTGAAAGGGAAATTGCAATTTATTAGAGTACCACATTATCTCACACAAAATTCATATCCTTGTTATCATCAAAACTAAGAATATTGATCAGAACAAATCTTGTTCTAACAATCTCCCCCTTTTTGATGATGACAAAAACATATATAAATGATATGAATTTACGATCAGAAAGAGCAGACGGCTAAAGACAAATTACACAGCTATAGCATAAGCATGTGAATATGTCTCCCCCTGAGATTAACAATCTCCCCCTGAGATGAATAATCTCCCCCTGAAATAAATACTCGAAGAACTTTAATAATAAAAGACTTCCCTGATTATTTCGGTAGAGACGATCACATAAGCTTCTGTCTTCTGATAATTCATAGCTTCTGACTTCTGCTTCCATTGGACAGCTTCAGAACTTGAATTTCTTTAGATCCCTAGAACACTCACAGCTTCTGATTCCTGCTTCCATTTAGGACAGCTTCAGAACTTGAATTTCTTTGATCTTCAGAACATTCACAGCTTCTGATTCCTGCTTCCATTTAGGACAGCTTCAGAACTTGAATTTCTTTGATCTTCAGAACATTCACAGCTTCTGATTCATGCTTCCATTTAGGACAGCTTCAGAACTTGAGTTTTCTGGATCTTTAGAACATTCACAGCTTCTGATTTCTGCTTCCCTCGGATAGCTTCAGAGCTTTAAATTTCTTCTTACATCACTTCATGCTAGATTGTATCAGAACATTGTTGAATGTACCAGAGCATCTCTACATCCTGAAATGTTACAGAACAAAACTAAACGACAAAAGTCAACATGAATGGGTTAGAACATAAAATGTGTATCAGAACACAAAATATGTATCAGAGCCATATAAGCCATATAGAATATATCAGATCCAATAGACAATGTATCAGAGCAAATAGACAATGATTTGGATCATATTCTATTATCAGAATTTCTGATCATTCTTCCTTCTTGCTTCTGATTCTGAAGCTTCCTAGCACTCAGCTTTCTTCAAGAATCCAAGAGCTATTTCTGATCATTCTTCCTTCTTGCTTCTGATTCTGAAGCTTCCTAGCACTCAGCTTGCTTCAAGAATCCAAGAGCTTGATTTTCTAAAGAGTTGCTTCATCATCTCGTTGCTTCTTATGTTGATCTTGAATCTTCGATTCCTGCAACAACACAACTTAAAAACATAGAACTTTGCAAGTTCTGTTAGTAATGTGGGGCCTTTTTACCCGGTAACTGATAATATTAATCAGATCATTTATCATATATTTTCTCCCCCTTTTTGTTATAACATCAAAAAGCATAAAAGATTCAGATGTAAAGCAATAGACAAAAGGAAAGAAACAGAATTAAACTTTTCATTGATTTAAACCAGCAGGATTACAAAAGATGTATGCAGAAAACAGATGCAACAAGGAAAGAAAACTACAAAGACCAAAGGACTAAGACTCTATCCTACGCAAAGACTGCGCAAACAACTCAAGAACCCTCTGGTCTTCAGTTTGTTCAGCCATGAAAGCTTGAAAACTCTTCATGCCTGTCCAGACTAGAACCTCCACTGTAGGAGAGATCCAAGAGACCAAAGAGGAAGTGAGGGACAGTTCATAGACAGGGAGCTAATGTTGCAAACGGGCTCCAGTGACTCAAGAAGGTCTTCTTCCTTTGGATAAATGTTGATAACAGCATTGAAGAAGAGATCTGTCTTGAAAGAGACTTGGAGAGCCATCCCAAGATATGCTTCACATCCTGTAACTGATTAACCCTTCCATCCGTTCTCATTGAGTTGAAAGGATTCATGATGAACGCTAGGATGAAGATGAATGAACTAGGGTTTATGCCAAAGAAAAACTTTGTTGGACAAGAGAGAAAAAGAAAGAGAAAGAGAGCCAAGACTTATTGAAAAAATGAAACGAAATGAAGGAATAAATAGAGGGAAAAAGAAGAGGGAAACGTTCGAGGAATATAAAAAAGAAAAGAAGGACAATAAAAGAAATGATGAATGGCATTTAATGTAACATGACGTGAGGAGAGATAATAATGACAAAAGACGAGATTTGCACAGTTACCTAAGTAGACGTCCCCTCAACTGCACGCACGCTTGTCCAGAAATAGTGAACACGTGTTTACCATCTGGATAGCCAGTTACAGCTGTTTTCCTTTTAAAGAGATTCTGAGTCAACTTAGACAATGAAACGTTAGTAATAACTGAATCACTACTTCTAATTGATTACAATCAGAACTTCTTATAAAAGACTAATCCAATCTCATTTCAGAAGATACTCATACATAAGATCTTCTCATCTTCTCATTCTGGGCATAAATCCATACTGATATTCTTCAGAATGAACTTAAACCTATCTTCAGCAAGGGGTTTTGTAAAGATATCAGCCCATTGATGGTCTGTATCCACAAAGTTTAAAGATATAACACCCTTCTGAACATAGTCCCTTATGAAATGATGTTTAATCTCAATATGTTTAGCTTTTGAATGTAAAATAGGATTCTTAGATAAACATATAGCAGAAGTATTATCACAGAAAATAGGAATGTTACTCTCATATATCTGATAATCTTCCAGCTGACTTCTCATCCAGAGCATTTGTGTGCTACAACCAGCAATAGCAACATATTCTGCTTCTGTTGTTGAGAGGGAAATAGTAGCTTGCTTCTTGCTGTACCATGAGATCAGATGACTTCCAAGAAATTGACAACTTCCAGAAGTGCTCTTTCTTTCTATTCTATCTCCAGCATAGTCAGCATCACAGAATCCTACTAAGTTGTAGTCTTTAGATCTTCTGTAAACTAAACCAACATTAGTAGTACCTTTCAGATACCTTAGAATTCTTTTAACCGCTGTTAAATGAGATTCTCTTGGATCTGATTGGAATCGAGCACACAAACAAACACTAAAGAGAATGTCAGGTCTAGAAGCAGTTAGATATAGAAGAGATCCAATCATACCTCTATACAACTTCTGATCTACCTTCTTACTTACCTCATCCTTACCCAGTACACATGTTGGATGCATAGGAGTTTTGGCTTCTTTGCTTTCAGAAAGATTAAACTTCTTCAGAAGTTCTTTCACATACTTCGTTTGATGAACATAGGTTCCATCGGAAGTTTGGTTGATTTGAATCCCAAGGAAATACTTGAGTTCTCCCATCATGCTCATTTCAAATTCAGCCTGCATAGACTCAGCAAACTCCTTTCCAAGTGTAGCATTAGATGTTCCAAAGATAATATCATCAACATATATTTGACAAATTAAAATATCCTTTTTAAATGTTTTACAAAAGAGAGTAGTGTCCACTTTTCCTCTAGTGAAATCATTTTCCAGAAGGAAAGAACTCAAACGTTCATACCAAGCTCTGGGAGCTTGTTTCAATCCGTATAATGATTTCTTTAATTTGAAAACATGATTTGGAGACATGGAGTCTTCAAAACCAGGAGGTTGGTGAACATAAACTTCTTCATCTATATAACCATTTAAGAAGGCACTCTTGACATCCATCTGATAAAGAGTGATGTTGTGTTGAGTGGCAAAAGAAATTAATAGACGAATAGATTCTAACCTGGCCACTTGTGCAAAGGTTTCTGTATAATCAATCCCTTCTTGCTGACTATAACCCTGAGCAACCAGTCTGGCTTTGTTTCTTACCACTTCACCTTTCTCACTTAGTTTGTTTCTGAAAACCCACTTAGTACCGATGATGTTAAATCCTTTTGGTCTAGGAACCAAGTCCCATACATCATTCCTTGTAAACTGATTTAGTTCTTCTTGCATGGCAATTATCCAGTCTGGATCTTCTAGAGCTTGATCAACAGAAGTTGGCTCGATCAAAGAAACAAGACCTAATTGACATTCTGCATTGTTCTTAAGGTATGCCCTTGTTCTGATGGGATCATCTTTCTTTCCAAGGATCACATCTTCTGAATGAGCTGAAGCAAGTCTAGGTGATCTTCTGATTGTTGGTTCTTCAGAAATCCTGAGATTCTCTAAAGATGCAGCAACTTGATCTTCTACTCCATTACTTCTGAGACTGCCAGCTTCTGCAGCTTTGCTTCTTGGTTCTACTGCTTCTGATATATCAATATCAAAATCTGCAAAATTCTCAAACTGCTTTGGTTTTTCAAGACCAAGCTTATCATCAAACCTGATATTGATTGATTCTTCTACAATCAATGTTTCAGTATTGTATACTCTGTAGCCTTTAGAACGTTTAGAATATCCAAGAAGGAAACACTTTTGTGCTTTAGAATCAAACTTACCAAGATGATCTTTAGTATTCAGAATAAAACATACACATCCAAAAGGATGGAAATATGAAATGTTGGGCTTTCTGTTCTTCCACAATTCATAAGGAGTCTTATTTAGAATAGGTCTGATAGAGATTCTATTCTGAATATAGCATGCAGTGTTAATTGCTTCTGCCCAGAAATGCTTAGCCATATTGGTTTCATTGATCATGGTTCTGGCCATTTCTTGTAGAGTCCTATTCTTTCGCTCTACAACTCCATTTTGCTGTGGAGTTCTAGGACAAGAGAAATCATGGGCAATACCATTTTCTTTGAAGAACTCCTCAAAGAATCTGTTCTCAAATTCGCCACCATGATCACTTCTGACCTTTATGATTTTACACTCTTTCTCAGATTGAATCTGAGTGCAGAATTCAAAGAACACTGAATGAGACTCATCCTTGTGTTTCAAGAACTTTACCCACGTCCAGCGGCTATAATCATCAACGATGACTAATCCATATTTCTTCCCTCTGACAGATGCTGTTTTGACTGGGCCAAACAGATCAATGTGCAAGAGTTCTAACGGCCTTGAGGTAGAAACAACATTCTTAGACTTGAATGCAGGTCTGGAGAACTTGCCCTTCTGACATGCTTCACAAAGAGCATCTGATTTGTATTTCAGATTTGGGAGTCCTCTGACCAGATTTAGTTTGTTAATCTGAGAAATCTTTCTCAAACTAGCATGTCCTAATATTCTGTGCCAGACCCATTGCTCCTCAGAAACAGACATAAGACAAGTCACCTTCTGCTTCTCAAGATCAGAAAGATCAATCTTATAAATGTTGTTCTTCCTCTTGCCTGTAAATAGGATTGAGCCATCCTTCTGACTTACAGCCTTGCAAGACTTTTGATTGAAGATTATATCATAACCATTGTCACTTAATTGACTTATGGACAATAAGTTATGCGTTAATCCTTCTACAAGAAGTACATTAGATATGGAAGGAGAGTTACCAAGACTTATGGTTCCTGAGCCAATGATTTTGCCCTTCTGATCTCCTCCAAACTTGACTTCTCCACCTGGTTTAAGCACCAGGTCTTGGAATGTAGACCTTCTTCCCGTCATGTGTCGCGAGCACCCAGAGTCCAGGTACCATGACATTTTGCTTTCTGTCCTCTTTTCCGCCAAGGATATCTCTTCAGAATCTGATTCTGATGTAGATTCTGATCCATCATCATCTGTCACCATCAGCGCAAAGTTTGCCTGCTCTCCTTCAGAGTCTGATCCTGATTCTGATTCAGAATCATCCCATGTTGCCATAAGACCTTTCTTCTTATGAAACTTCTTCTTGGGATTCTCCTTCTGAAGTTTTGGACACTCGTTCTTGTAATGTCCAGGCTCATTGCACTCATAGCAGACAGCCTTCTTCTTGTCAGATCTTCTGTCACCAGAAGATTCTCCATGTTCAAATCTCTTTGAACTTCTGAAGCCTCTGAACTTCCTTTGCTTGCTCTTCCAGAGTTGGTTCACCCTTCTGGAGATCATGGATAGTTCATCTTCTTCTTCAGATTCTGATTCTTCAGGATCTTCTTCTCTAGCCTGAAAAGCGTTAGTGCATTTTTTAATATTAGATTTTAATGCAATAGACTTACCTTTCTTCTGAGGCTCGTTTGCGTCCAGCTCAATTTCATGGCTTCTCAAGGCACTGATAAGCTCTTCCAAAGAAACTTCATTCAGATTCTTCGCAATCTTGAATGCAGTCACCATTGGGCCCCATCTTTTGGGCAAACTTCTGATGATCTTCTTTACATGATCAGCCTTGGTGTAGCCTTTGTCGAGAACTCTCAATCCAGCAGTCAGAGTTTGAAATCTTGAAAAAATCTTTTCAATGTCTTCATCATCCTCCATCTTGAAGGCTTCATATTTCTGGATTAGAGCGAGAGCTTTAGTCTCCTTGACTTGAGCATTTCCCTCATGGGCACTTTCCCTGTTAGATATCTTCTCATACTCAGCATGAGAGATGGCATTCAGCAAAACAGTCCTACATTTATGATGATTCTTGAAATCTTTCTTTTGATCATCAGTCATTTCACTTCTCGTGAGCCTTACACCAGTAGCTTTAACAGGATGTTTGTAACCATCCAGTAGAAGATCCCATAGATCAGCATCTAGACCAAGAAAGTAAATTTCCAGTTTATCTTTCCAGTATTCAAAGTTTTCACCATCAAATACTGGTGGTCTAGTATAACCATTGTTACCATTGTATTGCTCAGCAGAGCCAGATGTAGATGCAGCTGGATTTGTTGGAACTTCACCAGCCATCTTTTACTGAAGCGTTTTTCTCTTCCTGAATCTTTTCTAAACACGATTAAGTGCTTGCACCTTAGAACCGGTGCTCTGATGCCAATTGAAGGATAGAAAAACACTTAGAAAGGGGGGGTTTGAATAAGTGTAGTCTAAAAACTTGAACGATAAAAACAATATGTACAGTTATTTTTATCCTGGTTCGTTGTTAACTAAACTACTCCAGTCCACCCCCACGGAGTGATTTACCTCACCTGAGGATTTAATCCACTAATCGCAACAGATTACAATGGTTTTCCACTTAGTCCGCGACTAAGTCTTCTAGAGTATCCTGATCACAACCTGATCACTCCAGGAACAAATGCTTAGACACAAGCTAAGACTTTCTTAGAGTATCCTGACCACCACGTGATCACTCTAATTACAACTGCTTAGACACAAGCTAAGACTTCCTAGAGTATCCTGACCACCACGTGATCACTCTAATTACAACTGCTTAGACACAAGCTAAGACTTCCTAGAGTATCCTGATCAACACTTGATCACTCTAGTTACTTACAATTTAATGTAATCAAATAAGAGTTTTACAATGCTTCTAAAAAGCTATAATCACAACAGTGATATTTCTCTTAACGTTTAAGCTTAATCTCACTAATATATTACAACAGCAATGTAGTGAGCTTTGATGAAGATGAAGTTTCTGAGCTTTGAGTTTGAACAGCGTTTCAGCAAGTCTTTCAGAATAATTTCGTTCAGAATTGGTAACCTTGCTTTTCATCAGAACTTCATATTTATAGGCACTTGAGAAGATGACCGTTGGGAGCATTTAATGCTTTGCGTGTTCCGTACAGCTTTGCATTTAATGTTTCACGCTTTTGTCAACTACCTCGAGCCTTGTTCACGCTGTGTCTACTGACGTTGCCTTTAATAGCTTCCAACGTTCCTTTTGTCAGTCAGCGTAGCCTGCCACTTGTACTTTCTTCTGATCTGATGTTTGTGAATAAAATATTTGAATATCATCAGAGTCAAATAGCTTGGTGCATAGCATCTTCTTGTCTTCTGACCTTGAAGTGCTTCTGAGCGTGATACCATCAGAACTTCAGTGCTTCTGCTTCTGATCTCAAGTTCTTCTGATGCTTCCATAGACCCATGTTCTGATTCTGCCTTGACCATCTTCTGATGTCTTGCCAGACCATGTTCTGATGTTGCATACTGAACCTTCTGAGACAAAGCTTCTGAGCGCTGATTTGTGCATACTCTTTATATATTTCTCGAAAGGGAAATTGCAATGTATTAGAGTACCACATTATCTCACACAAAATTCATATCCTTGTTATCATCAAAACTAAGAATATTGATCAGAACAAATCTTGTTCTAACACTATAGAGATATGTTATCCATATAATCTTCAAATCTTCACCAGTCTTTAACTTAATATGGTTGTGTTTCATTCTTTCATCAATATCAATTCATGATTCACTACAACACGCGTGGGCTTTAAAAGCGCTATGAAAGCCAGCGCTGGCGTAGCTAACAAAAGCGCTTCTAAAAGCGCTCTTGTAGACCCCCCTATAAGAGCGCTTTTCTGGAAAAAGCGCTCTGGTAGACCCCCCTAAAAGAGCACTTTTTTGGAAAAAGCGCTCTGGTAGCTCACCCTATAAGAGCGCTTTTTCCAGAAAAGCGCTCTGGTATCCCCCCCTATGAGAGCGCTTTTTCTGGAAAAAGCGCTCTGATAGCCCCCCCTATAAGAGCGCTTTTCCAAAAGCGCTTTCGTAGGTTGTGTTTTTTTTTATTTTTTATGCTTTTTTTTAATCTTTGGCAGTGCTTTTACTAAGAAGCGCTTTCGTAGGTGGACCTTTAAGAGCGCTTTTTAAAAGCGCTGTTGTTGCTAAATGAGGTATTTTAATGTGCAGCCTGTAATTTAATCCTCCCAGTCGACCTGTAATATTTTCGACCTGTAATATGTTTTCAACCTGTAATATTTTCGACCTGTAAGATATTTTCGATATTTTCAGCCATCGGTAGGACAATATATATATATACTAATATAATACCATTATAATATCCAAAATTATATATATACATCATTACAACATCAACAATATTATACTTCAGATCGACACAAATCCTACATGAAAAGTTGCTGAATATAAAATTGACACAAATCCTCTTTGATTTCTTCCAACTTAAGTCTCGGGTACGAAGCAGCACGAAATTCGTCAAAGTAATACAAATTAAAACAAAAACAAAATATGAATAATTTAGTTAAATGTAATAAGTTATATGAAATTATCTTAAGTTATAAATTCATACCGTGAGCGGAATCTCTAATTGATTCGCCTGAAGGATTTCTTTCATAAACCTCAAAACATAGTATCCGCAATCTGAACTGTTTCGCTGTTGCGGACACTACATAGAAAAACAAATAAGATCAAATATTACAATAGTCAAGTAGCATAAATATTATAAGCAAAAATATTATAAGCAAAATTGTGAAAAATAATGTACCTATACTTTGATCCAAGTAATGTTGTTTGATTTAGTCCGGGATACATGTGCGTCTCGTTGACTTTGGAACACTTGTATTGGTCTAACAAATATATAAAAGCATATGTTTAGATCAATCTCACAAATAATTAAATATATAAATATACACGAATATTTAGAACGATCCCACTTACAAATCAATCATTTCCTTCATAGCCGGATAATTGGTCCAGTCACCATTTACCGAATTCAGATAATACACCACTTCTCTTATAGGGTTGATAGCAAGCAACAACCAGTGTGCTCTATAAATTAAAACAATAGGTTATATGAAAATTTTGCTATACACAAAAGAAACAGAGATTAGATGAACCAAGAATGAGAAACTAACCCTACTGGTCGGGTATTATACGCCCAAAGATGCAGACTTTCTGTATTGCCGGTGGACATGAACCTATCGACTAAGCGCTGTCTAACTGATTTCGGTTCCGAAGCAATTGCCATTCCGCTGCAATGGGTGGAAGACACGAAACGGAATCTGTTTGACAATGAAGTCCCGCGCAACACTCTGTCATACAACAACCTTAAATAAAAACATAATAAACATTAGATTATTTTCATTGAAATGTGTAAATAAATTGTGGGACTAATTAAATAATATATCGGATGAGTGAATATTACCGGATGTATGAGTGCATATTACCGACGCCTAGTTGTTCATGCGTAAAAATCTCTTCCAAGTCATCAATTCCAATATTTGACATGAATTCAATACCGAAGACACCTTCATCCATATTGATTTCACGTAAAGCACCATCCTTCAAATCATACATATCAATAATTGTTCCGAGCGTCGTCCGGTATCGAGGCACAAAAGCACCGCCTTTTTTTGCCGCTGGCTTCGGAGGACCAGTGGGTGGTACGTTACGAACTGGTTGCGTCACTTGTTGTGACACCCGAGCAGATGCCTAAAAATCATATAAGTTAGGTAAAATATAAAATCATGCAGTTTTAGATTCAAATTATATATTAACACTTTAAATGTACCTCTTTTAGTGATGCAACAGACTCCTCTTCCTGTAAAATCCCTTTACCCTTAATTGTGGGTTTTGTAGGAGCAGTCTAAAATTAAAATGTAAAAAATAATTAATAAACGGTGCAGAATTGACATTCGAAAACTAAATGATTCATAATCGTTTTCAATATACCTCATCACTAATGGTAATGAGCTCCGAGGGCCATGCAACAAATGATCCTATTGCATCTCGCAGCAATGTCGTCTCTGAGACCATGTCAGGTACCGGTAGCATCGCATCATGATCTAATACAACATCCACCGATACTTTCAGGTGTCCATCCGGGAGCGGTCTATGGTGAAGTAAATCTCCCAAAGTGTTGTGCACTTTTCCCTTGCCAACTAGGCGATAATTCGGTGACGATAAGTATAGTTGGCAAGATGAAATGCCCTAAACCAATAGTAAATATAAAGTCATTATCTTTAATAAAATAGAACAATTTGTAAGGAAAAAATTTATAATTACCTCGGGAAATTTCCTTTGACAGTTGATACTAGCCTTATCACTAGTTTCTTTCACCGATGAAGTGTTGCACTTTTCTCTCATATACATATCTTTATCTCTTTGCAATTCAGAGACTTGTGCTTGCAATTCCTGCAATTTTTGCAACACTTCTTCATTGGTAGGATTTGATCTTCTCCTAGGATGCTTGTATAAAGAGGTTGGAGTCACACCATGACCTTTACCCCTCACCCGACCGGGATACTCAGGAGCATCTAGTGCTCTACTAAGTACGCTCCTATCATCCTGGTCCTCACCGGTGGATACCGATTGCGACAAGGTCTCCTGTAATTCATTTACATTTCAATAATTATTAGTGGAGATAAAAAATCATTTATATATTAAAAAACATTTGATTTAATTAAAGACACAGTGTTATACTTACACATTCAGCATAAACTCTTTGAACATCGAGATCGACAGCTTGATTCTTGCCCACACGAGCTTCCTTCCACAACACATGTACTGGAAGTGAGGTTTCCTCACTTTTCGTCTCCTCTAACTATGCATTGACACAAATAAAATCGTCAAATAAAACACATTTAGACAATTAATTAAAACGCATTTCTATTTACTTACAATTTTTTCCTCTAAGCGTGCATATCCCAAACGCCCTTTTTTGTATGGATACGCGGCTTTTGATGCTCTCGCACTATTTGTGGCACTCCTTTTCCAAAAATCTTCATCTCTTTGCTCTACAAACTTAGCCCAGTCATTATCATTAATGAACATCTCATACTTTTTTGGACGTCCCGGGGCCTCTTCAAGAAAGTTTCCTTCTTTATCCTTAAGATAGGTGTTTGTTAAATAAGCTTTCCACCCTCTATATCTTTTTCCGGCCAAACTAAGAATGAAGCGTTTACGCTCATCTGGTATGGTAAAAGACCTCTGCAAACAAACATACGCATAAAGTGTGTTAGTATAAGTAATTTAATCAAATTTTCGTCAAGATAATAACAACAACCATATATGATACCTTAAGCTCGTCCCAAATCATGTCTTTTTTCTTGTCCAACTCTTTGCTTTTCAGATTCCATTTAGCTACGGAGACTGGAATATGCAAACGAACAAGTGTACCAATATAGCTTGTTAACTTTGCAGAATTAGGACCAATTGGATGGTTATCAGAATTCCATTCCAAATTATATATCAATCCTTGGTCTCTATGTCGAATGATTCCTTTCATAAGGGACACACCTCGTGCAACTTCTTTTGATGATGTATCCGGAGCATCTATATCTTGTGAGTTTTCTTGTGGGTTCTCTTGTGGGTTTTCTTGTGGGTTCTCCTGTGGGTTTTCTTGATTACTAGCCATTGAACCTGTATAAAACAAACTAAAGCACATTAGTACACTATTAATAAGCTAACAATCTATACAAGTCAAATGGAAGTCAAACCATACATGTACAAGTAAATCGGAATCGAAATCGGTGAAATCAAAATAAGCGACAAAAAAAGAAAGTTGTCGGAATTGAACGAAATTTACATGGCTATGGTAAAACGTCCTCACGGACTCAAAAATGAAGTCGGTTTTCTGAAATTCAGACCCTAAGCCCGACTTTTGATCACGGGCAGAACCAAAACCGATAAAAAAACAGTCCCGAAATGTAAAGATAAGTGAATGAGCAGCTCCGGAATTGTCAAAATAGTATAGTTACATGTAAAGAAGTCGACAAACGGATACATGGTTCAAAAGTTATGTACAAAACGAAAATATGCACCAAAATTGAATAAGTATTGTAACAATCGGAATACAAATTGAAAAAACTATACAAAATGAATATATAACATTAGTCGGAATATGTATACTATTACCTTTTTCACTAACGTCTTTTTCTTTTCTTGGTAGGATTGTGTGCTACGCGTCTCTTAACAACGCGGACGGTTGGATTGATCCAAATACCCTCATTATGATCATTTCTAGTACAAGATTCGTTCTCATGTTGATCGTTTCTTGTACAAGATTCAATGCCAACACCAATATCACCTTGATCTCCAATGTTTTCATCAACTATTTTGTTTGATAAAAGCACTATAGACCATTTCGTACTTGCCGGATCATTGACATAGAACACTTGTTTAGCTTGAGAGGCTAGAATGAAAGGCTCATCTTTGTACCCCACCCTGTTGAGATCCACTTGCAAAAATCCCGACTTATCCATTCGTATGCCACTATTATTTTCAACCCACTTGCAACCAAATACAGGAATCTGAAACTTCGCGTAATCAAACACCAAAATGCGCTCGATAACCCCAAAATATGACAAATTTGCAAATTTCGGATTTAAGTCATTCGCACTTGATATGTGCATTTCTTCAGCTACCAAGGTAACACCACTATTTTGCATAGTACTTTTATCATCCTGTTCTTTGGTATAAAATGTGTATCCATTAATTGCGTATGCGCTATAAGAAAACACAATTATACTTGGACCATAGGCTAAACATCTCAACCTTTCTGTTACTGAAGCAGGATCTGAACGATACTTTGAATAAATCTGTTCCCTAAACCACGGTATGAAACTTCGATTGTGCTCTCGTACTATCCAGTTCTCATTTCTATTCGGATTTAAATCTCGGAGAACAACCTTGTGCATTTCAACATACGGCTCAACCTCAATCTCATTCTACAGAACATACAAGTGCGCTTGATCCCGTTCGACCATTGATACTGTCACAACTTTATTTCCAATTAGCCTTTTTCCTTCTTTTTTTTCGACAATATGAGATTTGGGGAGTCCAATTGATTGAACATTTGACAGATATTCAGTACAAAACTCAACCGCTTCTTCAACAACGTATCGTTCGGCAATACAACCCTCCGGTCGACTTCTGTTTTTCACGTACCCTTTTAATATTTTCATATAACGTTCAGCAGGGTACATCCATCTCATATAAGCTGGTCCGCACAATTGTGTCTCTTTCACAAGATGAACGACTAGATGAACCATTATGTCAAAAAACGAGGGAGGAAAATACATTTCAAGATCACATAAAGTAACAACTATCTCTTTTTGCAATGTTGGTAAGATCGCGGGATCGATCACCTTACTGCAAATTGACCTGAAGAAGAAACACAACTTAGTTATTGCGCTTCTTACTTTTTCTGGCAGAATAGAACATATACCTATTGGTAAAAAATGTTCCATTATAACATGGCAATCATGCGTCTTCAAACTCTTTAACTTGAGGTCTTTCATGGACACAAGTCTTCTAATATCTGAAGAGTAGCCTTCTGGAATTTTAACTTCACTGAGGAACTTACACAATGTTTTCTTCTCCTTTTTAGATAGAGTGTAAACAGCAGGTGGCAGATATGTTCGTCTTCCTTTCGTCACGGGTCCCAATTCAGTTCTCATCCCCATGTTTACCATGTCATTCCTTATGTTAACGCCATCCTTAGACTTTCCTTGTACATTGAGTAATGTACCTATGACGCTGTCAAATACATTTTTTTCAATATGCATAACATCCAGGAAATGTCTTACGTACAACGACTTCCAATATGGAAGTTCAAAAAAAATTGACTTCTTCTTCCACCCACCCTTGACAAGTGAATGTGCAAAAGGCTTGCCAAACTGAGTGCTCATATCTTTCACCTTTTCAAAAATTTGATCACCTGACAAAAAAGGCGGGGCTGTACGATGTTCGGCCTTTCCATTGAATGCTTTTCTCCACCCACGGTAGTGATGATTAGAAGTTAAGAATCTACGATGGCCGAGAAAGACATTCTTCTAACAAAGCTCCAATCGTGTCGTGTCGGTTTCATCTTCACAAACAGGACACGCCTTTTGACCTTTATTGCTGTACCCGGATAGATTTCCGTATGCTGGAAAATCATTAATTGTTCCAAACAACATCGCCCTCAAGTTGAAACTTTCCTTCCTATACCCATCGTAAACCTCCACACCGTTCTCCCACAAAAACTTTAAATCTTCTATTAAGGGTGCCAAGTATACGTCTATGTCATTCCCTGGTTGTTTAGGACCATAAATTAGCATAGATAACATCATGTACTTACGCTTCATACATAGCCACGGAGGTAGGTTATAAATCATAAGAATCACAGGCCATGTGCTATGCGAGATACTTTGAATACCATGCGGGTTCATTCCATCAGTAGACAATGACAAGCGAAGGTTTCTTGCTTCTTTTCCAAATTCAGGATATTCACTATTAACTTTCATCCACTGTGGTGAGTCTGCCGGATGTCGCAACTTTCCATCAATAATTCTTTCATCTGCATGCCAAGTCAAGTGTCTTGAATCGGTCTCACTACGATACATGCGTCTAAATCTCGGAATTATAGGAAAATACCATAAGACTTTGGTAGGAGACAACTTTTTCTTATATCGAGGGGCACCGCATTTAGGACACTCATTCAACACTGCATACTCGTTTCGAAACAAAACGCAATCGTTTGGACATGCATGTATCTTATCATAGCTCATGCCAATAGAGGACAACATCTTTTTGGCTTCATACGTTCGATTGGGAAGAACATTATCCTTTGGTAGCATATCTTTCATAAGGGCTAATAACTCTGTGAAACTTTTATCCGACCATCCATTGTCCGCCTTTAAGTTGTACAACTTTAACACCGCAGACAATCTTGTGAATTTTGAACAACCATCATACAACGGTTTCTTTGCATCGCTTACCAACCTCTCAAACATTTTGGGACAATCCTCAAGATCTTCTTCAAGCGCTTCTGCAATCTCTTCGACTCGATCGCAATCGTATGTGTCTGTGCAATCGTCGTTTGAAGCATACTTCCTATTACACCTCGACTCAGCATTCCCGTTACTTTTCTAACCATGCATTGTCCAACATGTATAACTTCTATCAATTCCAAACCGTAGTAAATGGGATGCCAACTTATTCCCGTCAACCTTACCCCCATAACAGCAACCCAAGCAAGGACACGACATTCGAATCGGGTCTTCGGAGTGCGCAACCGCAAACTCAACGAATTCCCATACCTCTTTCTCGTACTCTTTCGACAATCGGTTTGAATTCATCCATGTCTTATCCATGTCTTAATTAAGCTAAACAAATGCTTCTTGGTTTCTCTATCAGGTACTAAGGAATTCTGTCAAGATAATAAATAGCTATCATCATTATGTCTTGATCAGAATACCTAATGAGATCTTATAAAGTGTGAATAATAGAATACCTAATCAGAATACCTAATCAGAATACCCGATTTCTTAAAGAAGACATTACCTTATTTCAAGGTAATATAAGTCCACAAACCAAAAAACTGGTTGAGAGACACTAAATTGATATTAAATAGAACCATAAACAATAAACTATAAGCAGAAAATAACAAACTATAAGCAAGAAGAAAGGGATAGTAACCTGAGTTAGACTTGATGTGGGAGATGGGTAGGTTTGAATCGGCGTTGTACAAGTAGAAACCAGAGACTTCAAAGTAACTGTAAAATTAAACACACACACACGATGCAGTTAAATACAAATATCATAAAAGTGAAGGAACTATATGCAAACTGTAGCACAAACTACAATGATTTTAGAAGTAGAAACCAGAGACTTCAAAGTAACTGTAAAAGTAACTGAACCAATGATTTTGACAGAATATTCATAATAAAATCAAACAAAACTTTCATGGAACACCAAAAAAAAATCGGAAAAAGATGTACAAATACAAATTAAAATTTGAAAACCACCACACCCAACCCTCATGCCACTGTTAAAACAGAAGCCAAGCTATATTAGAATCCAAGGCAAAAGCAATCTCAAACAGTATATACAATTTATAGAATAGATGAAGAATAACACCTCCAAAACTAACAAGAGTACAATTAACTGAATAATAATAAACCCACAAAAAAACTCTTTGTTGTTTCAACATAAAAATAACACTTAGATTAAGAATAATATCGTCATACAAAAGCCTTATTATATAAAATTATGTATGGTTTCATTAAACAACCAAAATATTGAATCAAACAGAAGCCAGAAGCCAGAAGCCAAAAATAACACTTAAGTAGAAATTATCAAACCGGATACGCTCCCTATATACACATAAGTAGAAATTATCAAACCAGCTTGCAATTACCCATAACCAAATTCAAAAAATTCTAACTTCACTCATGTACTCACCTTTCTGTTCTCGGTGTGGTGCAACATATTATTCAATTTGGATATCAGTAGAGCGAGACATGTGGTGTCCTCCAGGAGCCCTAAATTAATTGGTGACTTCATCCGTTAGGTAATACGGGTATTATTAAAAATTGGGGGATGTTAGATAAAATTTGGGGGTGAGAGTAAAAATTCCCATGATCCAAATAGGTGAAAAACCTATTAAAAATTGGGGTATTTTAGGTTAAATTTGGGGTATTATCATAGGGAATTTCTTATTCCACCCCTTGTCCAAAAGAAAGACCCATTGTTATTCTGAAATTGCCCCTCGAAAACAGGAAATGCATTTCCGGTTTGCACCATATATTTCACAAAAACAGGTCAAATGTAATTTCACCCTTCAAAAGGTAAAAATAAAACAGGAGATATACTTCTGGTTCTGTACCGGTATTATGTTTTCGATTTTTAGAGCGGGAAGATTGATTTTTTCTGCCACCTTGTCGTTTCATATATAATCGAAAGTATACTTCCGATATTATGGAAAATTCACAATGCTTAAAACAGTAACCAACATGGTCTTACTTGATCAAACCATTTCTTCTTCTTTCTATAAAACCTCTCAAAAACTCTTCCATTCTCAATCCATTTTCCACTCTAAATATTCATTTTTGTGGTTCATCATATCAAAAGGAACTCAAGGAAGTGGAATTTAAGGTAAAGTTTATTCACAATTCAATCCTCATTCATTACATTAATCTGTTTATCATTGTGGAAAAATGTTACGTAAAAACCGATGTATACTTCCGGTTGGTAGTTGAACATAACCGGAAATGCAATTCTAATTTCTGTCTGTGTTTATTTGACAGCAACTTCTGCCATGTTCTATGTAATTGTTAATAAGTTTTATGTTTTTTATAACATTAGGTATGGTGCATCCCAATAACATACCCAAACCTAATGTGTCTCAAGTTGTTTCATCTCTCGTATCTCCTATCGTAACTAAGATGGTAGATATTCGTGAGTTGAAGAACGACGCTAATATACGAGCTATGTGGAATATGTTTACCAGTTTTGAGGGTAAATTTCCGATCGAGCTATATGCAACTATTTCAAGATCGGTCGATAATATTATCATGATATTGCAACATCAACGTGGAAGTTGATTTGTATTGTTTGATTTATGTTAAAATCCTTAATGTATTTCCTATGTTTATGTTATGAATTATATTTTGAGTTTGTGATATTGGTGTTATTCGATGATGTTTTTCTGGTTTTTGTGTAGCATAAAACTGAAATTACTTTTCCGGATCAAAACCGAAAATTAAATTCCAGTTCTAGTGTATAATTTATCAAATTTTGGTGCACACCAGAAATATACTTCCAATTTTATGAGGCATTTAAGGAATTTCGCGTGGTATGTAAGAAAACATGAGGTGGAATTAGAAATCCCCCTATCATAAGTATTTTTTATAAGTATTTTTTATGGTGGCGCAAGATCCCAACTAGGTGAAAAACAGACACGGAATTATGTGTACTTACTTAGGATTCAGTTTCAACAGTCGTCTGTGTTTATCATCAGGTTCAGTTTCAACCAGTGTTTTAAAAATCAGACCGGATCAGTCGATCGAACCAATCGAATCGGGAACCAGAAGGGTCATCGGTCTGGTCTGATTGCTAGACCGGGTATGCTATTGAACCGGCGAGAACCAGTCAAAACCGGTGAACCGGTGGTTCAAATGCATGCTATTTTTTTATCCGCACAAAACGACGCCGTTTTCATGATTTTTAAAAAAAAATAAAAATAAAATATAATTAGACTTTATTTAACCTTATTTGAAACAATTTTTTCCTGTTTGCAATTAGACTTGATTTAAAAATGATTTAAATTTAAATTTTATATAATTTTGTTGTGCGTGCTGATTATATTTAAAATTCGGATGTAAAAAATAAACATGTGAAATGATGATATTTTAAAAATTTAAAATTTTGTAGGTGTCCTGATATATTTAAGAGACCGAGTCATTAGGTTCGACCGATTTAATAAATATATAGTATTGTAAGAGACAGATTTATTCAGCCGAATTATCCAATTTAATCCGATTTAGTCATGCAGTTCAATCAGTGACTCAATGAGGCTTTAAGTGGTCAATACTAAGAAAAATCTCGGTTAATAAATTTGATATTTTGTCAAAGGGAACGGGGAGTAGTGCGGGCATGCAAACCCATCCTTTCAATTAATGGATAAATATATGATAATTGTAACTTGCAAATTATAAGATATGATTTTATTACAAGTTGTACTCATGAGAAAAATCTATAGAGAATCGACTGAGAATTCAAACTCACTTGGACACACAAAAATGAGAAGATAAAGAAACAAAAAATTGTTGACAAAGTACTTCACATCCCAACGGATCATTCTATTATTGGCTTCATTCTAAAACCTCTTTTAACATTTGCTTTTTCCTTTTTCTCATTTCTATGTTTCAATATTACTCACAAGAAGTCAAGGACTGTCAGCATTAACCAAAAATCAGAAAGATAAATAGAGGTAAAGAGAAAAAAATAGCCAACAATCTTCCTTACCAACTCTAGTTCATACCAAAATCAAAATTTAAATGCTTCTTCAAACCTTCAACAACACCTTCAAAAACCACCAACAAATCTCACAACAACTCAACCAAAACCAATGAATAAGAGAGACTTCACCGTCCGCACTGCGATTAGGATTCACGTTCACAACTCCGACCAGTCACTACTGTAAGCTGCCGCCGAAGCCAACACCCAAGGGTTGGTATGGTAATCTCTCTATGTCCTCTCACATTTTCATCTCATGACCCCTTCTTGTTTTCTGTCTGTGGGTTTAATAAAAAAAATCTCTCTTTGAATTTCTATTTGCATTTAACAATAAGAAGGAAAAAAATTAATATTTTAAAGTTAACAATATTTTTCTACAATTAATTAGATTAAATGTCGATGTTAAATTTCTTTCTTGAATTTAGGATTTGAGTTTAATAGTAATTTTTCCTCATAGTGTATCTTAATTGTTGAATGTGGGTTTTTGGTTCCACAAGTTGCAACTCAAGAAATGTTGGATTGGACATGAGATTCATGTGAAGAAGCCAAAATATTCTTCATTACTTCGTTGTGTATTTGTGTAATGATATTACAGAAATCACTTTCCATAAAGTATCTATCCACACGGAAACTTAAATGCTTCTGCAAATATTAAGCAGCTTGACCATGTAGACAAGTCTTAGCATCATATTTATAGTAATTTAAGTGAGAACTATATGGAAAAATTATTGGTTATAGTAATTTATCTGAGTAGTTTGGGAGAACTACTCTCCAAGATATATTTTCTGGTCCAACTGCTTTTGATGAATCAACTGTTCCAGTGAAGAATATGAATTATGGTAGTAGGATTCTTGATAAACCTGTTGCACTGCCCGAGCACAAGATAGATGAGGCTCCCAAAATACCTCTTCAGAAAAGGGTTTGTCAGAAGAGCGACTACAAAACATGTCCACAGGGCAGCAATTAGAGAATACTATGTAGTCCAAGGGGCAACAATTAGATAATACTATAGGTACTTGTTTCTTTTCTTGTGGTTTCTATTCCCTTTGTTTAAGCTTATTGTGCCAATTATGTATTCTTTCCAAGAAATGGGGTTTCTACTTTGGCATGCATATTTTCTTACAAGTGCAATTATGAGGATAATGTGACATTGTCACATGTGGCCTCCTTAACACTTAAGTCAAGCCCAGCTCTTTAAAGGGTGTGTTTCATTTGAAAACACCGACTATAGTAGTGAGAAATGTTGCTCATTTCTGTTTATCTTCAACAAGTTTGAATTTGTTCTAAGTACTTTGGAAGATGCGGTTATGGATGCCCCAAAAGCAACAGAGTTTCTTGACCGCATTTTTTGCTAAAGAGAAGTTCTTATTTATTACAAAAAATAACATCAGGTGAATTATAGGACTTTTCTTGTATTGTGATGAAATTTTCATTTTTATATAACTGCCAACATATTTTATCTTGTAAAATCAAATGTTTTTTCATTGAATATATATTTTTAAATGTGTTTATTGGATAATCAAGAGAAGACGTAAATGAAAGTGTAGAGATGTGGCGACAAGTTTTTGTAACACTTGCTTTGCATTTTTTAATCGGAACATAAGATTAAATATAAATATGTTTAATGTAAGTTTAGCGAAAGCAATACTAGTTATAGTTTAGGGTTTAATGAATATGACAATGTAAAAATATTTTACACTGTCATCTAATACAAAATTAATAGTTTAAAATAAAAGTGTGATGTGGCTGAAAACATGGTTGTGATTGGTTGACAGTGTAAAATTAATTTACACGGTCAGTGCAACATCCCTTTATTCTTTAATTTATAAATATTTTAAATTTATTTAATTAATTAAACATTTATATAGAGAGATAATAACAAGTGAAAACAAAGTTTTTGACGCGCAAACTGGTTAATTCACTGTTCCTTCGCAGAAATGGAGGGCGATCGGTCAACATGAAGCAAGTGCTGATCATAGAACGTAAAGGTTTTTTTTTTTACCTTTTGCTAAGTAATAATTATGATTGAATTTGTGTTGATTTTACTTTGATGATGCAGTCTTTTTGATTCAGTTTGTGTTCATTTGTGTTGATTCAAATTGTGTTGATTTGTGTTGATTCAATTGATGATGTGATCTTTTTGATTCAGTTTGTGTTGATTTAATTTGTGTTGATTCAACTTTGACGATGCGATCTTTTTGGTTCAATTTCTTTTGATTTGTGTTGATTCAACTCTAATTATGCGATCTTTTTGATTAACATGTGTTGATTCAACTTTGACGATGTGATTCTAAGTGTTTGAGATAATTTCTAAGTGTTTGATCTCTAAGTGTTTGAGATAATTTCTAAGTGTTCAATTTAATTTGTGTTGATTCAACTTTAATGATGCGATTCTATGTGTTTGAGATGATTTCTAAGTGCTTGATAAAATTTCTGCCTTAACTTAATACTTTCTAATCTGATTTTTTATTGAGTATTGCTTGAGCTTATGCTTTTGAAACATATGTGATTATGATGCAATTGCTTGAGGTTATAATGTAGCTTATAATTTTTGCCTTAACTTAATATTTTCTAATATGATGTTGTATGTTTTAACTCAGAATTTAGGAACCCAAGTACTTTTTCCAAAGAATTCTTTAGGAAAAGAAGAAACAATCAAATTAGTAACACTATTGCAAAAGATGTACTTTTCTTTGAATCCTCGATCGAATGAGCAAGGTGGAACAACTCTGATTGGCATTTACTCAGCCAATAAAGTTGAGAGGGATGTGATAGTCTAGAACCTTGATGACAGTTTCTTCATCCACCTATTTGTTCAAGTTCGACATGCTAACCGACAATTTTAATTGTCTTAGCTACATAACGATCTTTTTTTCTTCACTTTTTGTATCATCCGACGTGTAGGATTTAATCATATCAGCTAAAAAGTTATCGATGATGTTTAAACCTGGAATCAACACTTTGCTATATGATATAGCGACATATTTTTGGTAAGATTTGGGGTTCTCAGATAGAATCCATTCAACTAACACATATATTGATTCTGCTTCTTCCAAATATCACTTAAAAAGTATAACCTATCACTCAGATACATCATGCTGTAGGGTGGAAAGTGACTGGACTTGTGATAAAAATGTTCAGAATAATACTTCAAACCTTTATAGAGTTTCCACAAAAATGTTTGCTTGTTTCCCATAAATCCTGCAGAAGTATACTCTACTACTACTACTACTACTACTACTACTACTACTACTACTACTACTACTACTACTACTACTACTACTACTACTACTACTACTACCACCACTACTACTACTACTACCACCACTACTACTACTACTACCACTACTACTACCACTACTACTACTACTACTACCACTACTACCACTACTACTACCACTACTACTACTACTACCACTACTACTACTACTACTACTACTACTACCACTACTACTACTACTACTACTACTACTACTACTACTACTACTACTACTACTACTACTACTACTACTACTACCACTACTACTACTACTACTACTACTACCTACTACTACTACTACTACTACTACTAATGTTGGTGGTTAAGTTCAGTAAATGGTGTCAGAATGAGTTTTAATTGGTGCGAGTACGAGTACTTTTACTTTAAGTGTAATTTTGTCTAAGTGATCTCAATAAAGCGTCTCACTCTAAATACATGTCATGTCTTAATACGCGGTTGGTCTTGTTGTCTTATGTAACACCCGTATTACGATTTAATATTTAATTTGGATTAGTTTAATATCTATCATGTTTTGGCGCGTTTTGAGTGATCGATTCGGTATTTTAACGAAATAGCGGGTCGATATTTAATAGTGAATTTTAGTATTTTTAGTATTAAAAATATTAGTAGAATAATATTTGGCGTTTGGGAAATATTCTGATTAATTAAATTAACCGAGTAATTGAGACATAAAATATTAGGAGGCATACTATAATTGAATTAAATGGGCTAAGTATATACTGTACGTGCATTTGGTTTGGCCCAATTAGAAATAATGAGGTAATGGTATCACTTAGGTTTCCAAAAACCAGAAAAACATAATTTTGAGGCACCTTAAGGAATAGCAGTAGCAGAGAAAGGAATCAAGAGAAGAAGAGAGTTCGGGCAAAAGTTTAGCAAAACAATTTTTGGGGTTTCAACCGGAACAAAATTAGAGCGATCTTCGATCCAAAGGTAAGGGTGGGGTTCTTGCTCTATAAACGGGGACATGATGAATTGTATGTGGGGTTTAGAGAATTAATATCTACCATATAAGAAAATTTATATATCTGGAAAATCCTATGATACCTTTTTCCCTATTTGCTCCACATATGCACTTTTCCCACTTTTTTTTGTCTTTCCATAGCCTTATCTTAATTATACAAACACTTTTTACTTTCTAACTACACTCCTCTCTCACATTCACAACTTCCCTAACCATCTTCTTCTAACTATGTTTCGCTGTCGTACTGCATATGCTACTGCTTTATCTGCTTTAAGCTTCTGCGGATAGCTTTGTGCATGTTTTACGATGTGTCAAATCCAGCTCGTTGCCTTGCTTCAACAATCAAACTCTTTTCAACTTCGTCCTCTACTAACTCTCTCTTCCTTCTCTTTCTTCTTTCATTTCTCTTTCGTATCTTCCTCTTCCTTCCTCTCTCTCCTCTCTTCCTTCTTCTTTTTCTCTTCCTTTTCCATCGGGAAGAAGAAACCAAGTGCATCGTTGCCGATGATTCAAAAGTCATCAATGGTGTTTCGCACTCTAAATTTGAAGCTTTTGTCATCAGAAAAACCATTGATGCAGCTCGTCAGAAGGGCAAGAACATGTGGCTTCATCTCGATTCTCCACCTTTTCCTTCCTTCCAATTCGATACTCTCTTTATCTTTTCCTTTCACTATTTGAACCCTAGCTTCCTCTTCTGTCTCTAACTTGCGAGTTTCTTTTTATAACTGCTTGTTAGGTATGGCTGGTGTAATATACATCAAGTTTTCAAATATTTGATCTGAGGTAAGATGTTAACCTTTTGGTAGGAATTAGCTCCAGGATACGAATTAAGTATTTTCAATGGGTTAATTTCTTATTTTACCCTTATGTGAAAAGTTTTCATTTGATATTGAACTTACTCTACATGTCTCTATGTGTAGAACCACCTGAGATGATTTTGTTAATTTCTTGCAATGGTTTGGTGCATATAAGTTCCCTCAATGGTTAATGTAATGATATAAACTTTCATACAAGTTTGTAGATGATGATGATGAATGGCTTTGAAAGAGAGTAAAGTTTGTACGGCACACCTTACGGTGTCTGAATCGGTTGGATTGAGATTTTAGGGTATCAATCTCTGTTAATTAGTTAGAAAGTTATGGTTTTTAATCTGTAGATACGATTTTTGTGGTTGATTTGATGATTTAGTGGTTTCTTTTTCATGTTATAGACTGGATCGATTTGATGATTTTGTGATTGATGAAATGTTTATACAATAATCTACTGTCTTTTACTGCAGTTATACAACATGCCCAATACTATCTGAAGAGAATAGGACTAGGTCCAAATAACTACTAATTCTGGAAATAAACCGGAAAGGCTTTGATATGAACCTATACAGTGATGGGTGAAGGTGGAGAAAAACACAAGAAAGGGAGGATTGAATTGTGTTCTTTATCAATTAAAAATACTCTTTCTTTAATTTCTTTTCTTTCTTCTTAGTATCTCATCTTTTGGATATGCTTTACAATATTGCGGAAGCATACTTGGAATGGAGTTGCATAGCCGATGAGATATTCAATTTAACTTCTTTGTATCATCAGAACTTTTGACTTGTCTCAGTACAGTTCTAAGGATATTTTGTGTGAATGTTCAGAGATAATTGAGTTGTGCAGAAAGTAAAACACACATTTATTTTTATCCTGGTTCACCTTCTGAATAAGGCTACCTCCAGTCCACCTTCTTCAGGTGATTTGCCTCTCAACAGAGGTCTTAATCCACTATAACCAAACTACATTACATTTGCATGATCCTTCGTCGTGACTAACAACCTGCACAGCCAACTGCTGTGACTTACCATGCACAAGCTACCCGCGAGTGACTAACCCCTAGATGAATGAACCGTTCAGTGATCCCATCTGGATATAACGTTCATCAATTGACTCTTGGACTTCTAACCATCACTTGGTCTCCAAGAGAATTTCCACAATGACCGCAACCACTGTCTTCTTAAGCATTAGACCTTCACTCGGTCACTTAAGGCATCATCACCAATTCTTTTCAGAATTGTTCTACTGGAGATTTACAGATGTGCTTCTTATTCAAGCAGATTTTCTCCTAATCTAAGTACAAATGTTTACGACGCACTGACTAGAAGTCACTTCTGGTGCCTAAATAATCTTTCAGAAGTTTCCTAAGATATAACACACTACGAGCAACAACTCTACGTGTCTTACAAATAATTACAAGAATAATACATAATCTTGTAGTCTTCTATTCTTGAACTTCTGGATGAGATCTTTTTCTTCTGAAAGAAGATTAAGAGCACCAGCTCTGGTCTTAGTTGCTTCTTCTTGATCTTCATCTTCTTCTTCTAAAAGCAGATTAAGAGCAACACCTCTTGTATTAATTGCTTCTTTTAGTTTGGTCTTTTCTCATCTGAGTAAGGACATTAGATCTTCAGCTCTTGAAATTAATTTCTTCTTGTAAGACCATCTTCATTTCCTCTTCAAGCAAATTTAGAGTAACAACTCTATTTTTATTTGCTTCTTCCAACTCTTGTCTTCCTTTTGAATACTGATCATGAAGCTTATTACAGCTGATAACACATTTAATGATCATAAGCAAACATGAAACACTTCTTCGAGAAACAACTCAGTGTATTCAGTTTCTCAAGTCATTCAATGTGAACAATGTATGAGTTGATCAAGTATTGGTGAACTTTTGATAACTCCAGTGGAGAATACAACTAAACAGCAGAGATTTCTTCTTCAATTCTTCTATGATTTATTCACGTAGGCTTATGGTTAGTGTATGACAACACTATGGATTGATTCATCACATACTGAGTATGTGTTGCCTCTTGTGTATTTTCTGACGCATGGATTCATATTTCTTCAATCAAGCTTTTCATGCCCAGTTACTTTCTACTGATTTTCTCTCATGTTTATTTCTTTTTGTCGCATATTATAGATGCACTCCTCAGATTCCCCATGGACTCACACTTAGGATGCTCCTCAGTTGCACACATTAAAGTTTGAAGTTTGATATATATATAGCTTGATGGGTTACCGTTAGAATATAATCGTTGCAATCTGGTTGAAGATGGCTTTGAATGCTTTGCTCTGATTGGCTGCATGTGTTCACGACAGAGCCTTATCCTTAGTAAGATGGTGTCAGTTAGTGGCGTGCTTCTCTGGTTTAAACTTTATCTTTCCAGCGTGCTGCATGTGGCTTGCTTCTTCAATCAACCTTGGAAGTTGTTCCTTTTAAATGTTGTACCTGTTTTGCCAATGATGATGTTTGTAACGGCTTCCCATCAAATTCTAAGCTTTGTATTTTATTTAAGTTGTAAGCTGAGCTATAGATTCTTCATTGGTTCACAAGTGACCCTGTTGTTGTTTGCGTTTTGAATGTCACTACGTTATTCTATCAGAACTTTTGATTTTCTATTCATGTGATCTTCTTCCTGTAACGAAACTTCATGTATATTGATATTCCTTTGAAGCTTCTGATGTGCATTCCGATTATGTGCTTGTTGTATGTGAACGTTGATATTTCTGTTTAACTCTTTGAAGATCGTCTTGTTGAAATCTAGCTCCTTGTGATACTATTGTAGTTGCATGTTCTTCTGAGTGGGCTTGTTTTACATGATCTCAATCAGAACATCTAATGAATGATGTTTTGGATTTGTAAATCTTCTGGATGTTAGATTTCATATCTGAGCCGGTTTCTGATGTAGTCATTGTACTCTTTTTTTGATGAATCTTGTATAGGACTTATAACATATTATCTGCACACTCAAACAAACCATTAGTAATAAAATTGTTACTCACAAAATATATGCTTGTTATCATCAAAACCAGATTCTGAACATAGATTCTCAATCTTGTTCTAACAATCTCCCCCTTTTTGATGATGACAAAAACCATGTATTTTGATGGAACAATTTTATGGGGTGATAATAATTAAACAAGTATATTTCATTCCCATTTATATGTTCAATCAAGCAACTTTATTTTTCATAAAAAATGTACTTTTTCTTTCTCCCCCTTTTTGTCATAATCAAAAAGCGTTTAAGAGGGTTGGATGAGATTTATCAGATTTAGAAATAATTTCTCCCCCTGAGATGTGTAGTTTCCCCCTGAGTTAGATGACCCTATGAATTAATTTCTGATTTATAGCTCCCCCTGAAATAATTTGTCCAGTTTGTTTCTTCCGAATATTTATAGATATTTTAGCTATAAATGTGAGCATCTTCTAAGAACTTCTAACAGAGCATTCCTTAAGTTTCAGATTTTCCTGTATTCTAGGAAAACACTTCAGATACACAGGTTAGGAATGATTTGATTCCTTAAAACTTGTCCAGATGATTTTTCAGATTGTTTCTAAGATGATTTAGTCATATTTTAAGATAGTTGTAAACTGAAAAAAATTCAGTAAGCAGAGAAGAAAATCTTGCATATCAATAGATAGAAGACTTTTTATAGGAGAAAGCAAGTCATGCATTTTTAACAAGCATTGGTAGAAGAAACCATTACATTAATTTAAATGATTAAGCAAATTCTGCAATCAAAAACTCATGACATTCATAGCTAGACATGATATTACTCCTAGCTAGAGTTGTTTGCGGAAGGTTATAGAGGATTCCAGATTTCTCAATTAGTTCTGAGATGACTCACCCATAGGGAATATAGCAAGTATCCTGAGAGTTTATGGGATAATTTACAGCTTCCTTCAGATGAGTGAAGATGACTGCTGGCAGATTTAGCTTATGACCTTGACGAAAGCAGAGGGCTAGGTATTTTTCTCGCGTGGTTAGAATATTTAGGCAGAACCTTCGAGGCATAATGTTTGACATGACAAACAGGATCCAGGCTCTGTATATGGGCTTCAGATTTGTTGAGTTATTATAGAATCTTCTGAAGGTGACTGGAAGTTTGGAAATCTTAACGAATTCTTTTCTAGCAAGGTGATCAAAGAATTCTAAGGGCATAAGATTTCAATTGGACGGGTACTGAATTGCATTAGCAATAGACTCCTTTGTAATCATAATTTTGGAGTAGAATATGTGAGACATAATGCTTTTTTCATCACTGCTGACGCAAGCATGTAGCCAGAAGTTCTTAATGAGGTTTGGGTAGATGTGTTTGTTAAGGATTTCCTTGTATTCATTCCATCCTTGATAATCAAAGAATCTATGGAAGCCATACTCATCACTTGAGTTAACCAGTTTAGATTCATTAATGATCACAAGCATACTTTCAACTCCAAGAAAGGTTCTGACGGCCATGGAGCTGGGGTTTTGCTGGGTTAAGAGCAGAGATATTTAAGATGAGTAAGAGCAGTGGAATTTTGTGTTGAAGGATTTTGTAGAGAAA
This sequence comes from Vicia villosa, assembly GCF_029867415.1. Classification (NCBI taxonomy): domain Eukaryota; kingdom Viridiplantae; phylum Streptophyta; class Magnoliopsida; order Fabales; family Fabaceae; genus Vicia; species Vicia villosa. The sequence goes on from NC_081185.1 coordinate 81,605,884, forward strand.
TACAGGAAGTGGAATAGTTTGTGGAGTGATAAAGGAGATTAACCTAGAGGGTAGGGTTAATCATTACATACTGGTGCATGGGGAGAAGTTCAAGCAATTTTGATTCTTTTAATTTTTCGAGATCATTGTTTTGCATTTATTCTGTATTATTCCTAGGGAGAGTAATTAATGACATGTGTTAGTATAGATAACATGACTGGGTTAGGAGTTATGTTTTTATCCTAGTCAGAAGGTAAGATTTAATTAGTAAATATATATTATATAAAGTACAATATTGACCACAACATTTTCTAGACTCAGACATTACAGATTTAGTCAGTTTTAGAAATCTTCAAATAGTTTCAGAGTTTGTGCACACCGTGTGACATTATCAGTACTTCTAAGTGAATTTATCCGTAAGAGAAATTAGTGTTCAAGTTCTTCAATCTTGTTCACCTGGTCACACGTTTTTGAGTTAAGTGCCTGCTTAGGTACTTCCCGACCAACGAGTCTCCAGATGACATTGTTCATGATTAGTTCAGATAGTGCTCTTCCATATGGAATGTGGAAATGTGACTGATTTTTGGATATTTTGATGGTGTCCTTGAGGTGATTGAAGATAGTTTTAGGAAGATCGATCCTATGGTGGTGCGTTAGAAGAAATACTAGCACTCTGTCATCATGGGTCATGACATCTCTTACGGGCATCCTGGGACGAAGGTTTATTAGGGAGAACTTGAACCAGATTTTAGGATAGTGGAGGATATGCTCAGGATTGTTTGGTTCATAAGGAACAGAGTCATCAAACAAGGTTTTGAAGGATTTCACCAATCTTAAATCAGATTGGAAATCTTCAACGATGACTCCGGATGAGACACAACCCGTGGCTTTGACAATTGTTTGAAGGGTAACAGAAATAGGGAGTTTGAATATTTCAAAGAAGATGGTATTTCCGTCATCACTTACTTTGGCAAATTTCCATAATTCTTTTACTAACACGGGATAAACAGGTCCTTTGAGCATTGTGAAGTAGTTTTCCCAGGACTGGATTTGGTAGCTTCTAATCAATTCTTTTGCATCATCCTGAAGAAGAAAAAAGTTTGGATCTTTATCAGAGATGACCCATAGGTAATTATCATCTCCATGGTAGGTCTTGGCAGGCATGTTTCTGAAAAAGGGGTGAGAGATATTTTGGAGAGAAATGGAAGTGGATATTGGGTGTTAAATTTGGCAGAGGAGAGTGACTTTGTTTCAGATCTAATGTTAGCATATGTAGAGAAAGGTGAAGAGGTGCATGTCATGATATGACAATATACTGATGCACGCTTAAGGGCTTTTGTCTTTTCTCATTAACTTGGGTAGCATGTAAGAGTAGACGAGAGATACTGACACATGTTTAAGATCATATTTTTGTTGGATTTGGTTTTATTAAGGAAGCAGTTGTTTGACCAAAAGTAGACACTAAGAATTAATGTTGTAGTTAATGCTAATCTAGAATTAAAAACATGCACATTGGTATTAGAGTAGGTGGCTATGAGAGACTATTTATATGAGCATGCTAGATACACTTATAAACATTATTAATACACATATTAACAGGGATTTAAGAGAGAGAGTTTTAGAAAGATCTGACCGTTCTTGATGATAAACCTTCCTTCTTGTCTTGTCTGAGTTTGAGCATCTTTTGATGTAGAGGTTCTGTCGTTTTCTTCTTTTGATCTTTGTCTTGAAGTGTCTTCATTCCTTGACCTGATCTTGACTGAATGGATTATATCATTCTGGCTTGAGTCAGCTTTGCTTGTTTATCTTCTGATATTAGATGTCTTCAGCTTCTAATGGAACTTTGAAGTTGATTCACAAAATTTCTTATAATGTGTTGATGATGTGCAAAGAGTCTTGAGATATTGGCCTTGACATCTTCTGATTATACTGAGTGTTGAGATATGTCGTTGATTTTCTACTCAGTATGGTTTTTCTCCTTCTGGATCTCTCTACACGGTTAAGTGTTGGATCTTGAGATCAATAACAGAGCCATGCTCTGATACCAATTGAAGGTGGAGAAAAACACAAGAAAGGGGGGGATTGAATTGTGTTCTTTATCAATTAAAAATTCCCTTTCTTTAATTTATTTTCTTTCTTCTTAGTATCTCATCTTCTGGATATGCTTTACAATATTGCGGAAGCATACTTGGAATGGAGTTTCATAGCCTATGAGATATTCAATTTAACTTCTTTGTATCATCAGAACTTCTGACTTGTCTCAGTACAGTTCTAAGTATATTCTGTGTGAATGTTCAGAGTTAATTGAGTTGTGCAGAAAGTAAAAGACACGTTTATTTTTATCCTGGTTCACCTTCTAAATAAGGCTACCTCCAGTCCACCTTCTTCAGGTGTTTTTCCTCTCAACAGAGGTCTTAATCCACTATAACTAAACTTGATTACATCTGCATGATCCTTCGTCGTGACTAACAACCTGCACAGCCAATTGCTGTAACTAACCCTGCACAAGCTACCCGCGAGTGACTAACTACTAGATGATTGAACCGTTCAGTGATCCCATCTGGATATAAAGTTCATCAATTTAGTAACCTGCACAGCTACCTGCTGTGACTAACTCCAATGAACTGTTCATTGATCTCCACGAGATATAACATCCATTGACTCATGGACTTCTTACCATCACTTGGTCTCCAAGAGAATTTCCACAATGACCGCAGCCACTGTCTTCTTAAGCATCAAACCTTCACTCGGTCACTTAAGGCATCATCACCAATTCTTTTCAGAATTGTTCTACTGGAGATTTACAGATGTGCTTCTTATTCAAGCAGATTTTCTCCTAATCTAAGTACAAATGTTTACGACACACTGACTATAAGTCACTTCTGGTGCCTAAACAATCTTTCAGAAGTTTCCTAAGACATAACACACTACGAGCAACAACTCTATGTGTCTTACAATTAATTACAAGAATAATACATAATCTTGTAGTCTTCTATTCTTGAACTTCTAGATGAGATCTTCTTCTTTTGAAAGCAGATTAAGAGAAACAACTTTAGTCTTGGTTACTTCTTCTTGATCCTCATTTTCTTCTTTTAAAAGTAGATTAAGAGTAGCAATTCTTGTATTAATTGCTTCTTTCAGTTTGGTCTTTTCTCATCTAAGTAAGGAGATTTGAGCTTTAGCTCTTGAAATTAATTCCTTCTTGTTAGACCATCTTCATTTCCTCTTCAAGCCGATTTAGAGAAATAACTCTATTTTTATTTGCTTCTTCCAATTCTTGTCTTCCTCTTGAATACTGATCATGAAGCTTGTTACAGGTGATAACACATTTAATGATCATAAGCAAACATGAAACACTTCTTCGAGCAACAACTCAGTGTATTAAGTTTCTCAAGTCATTCAATGTGAACAATGTATGAGTTGATCAAGTATTGGTGAACTTTTGATAACTCCAGTGGAGAATACTGCTAAACAGCAGAGATTTCTTCTTCAATTCTTCTATGATTTCTTCACGTAGGCTTATGGTTAGTGTATGACAACACTATGGATTGATTCATAACATACTAAGTATGTGTTGCCTCTTGTGTATTTTCAGACGCATGGATTCATATTTCTTCAATCAAGCTTTTCATGCCCAGTTACTTTCTACTGATTTTCTCTCATGTATTTTTATTTTGGTCGCATACTGTAGATTCACTCCTCAGATTCCCCATGGACTCACACTAAGGATGATCGTCAATTGCACACATTCAAGTTTGAAGTTTGATATATATATATATATATATAATGCTTGATGTGTTACCGTTAGAATATAACTGTTGCAATCTAGTTGAAGATGGCTTTGAATGCTTTGCTCTGATTGGCTGCATGTGTTCACGACAGAGCCTTATCCTTAGTAAGATGGTGTCAGTAAGTGGCGTGCTTCTCTGGCTTAAACTTTGTCTTTCCAAAGCGCTGCATGTGGCTTGCTTCTTCAATCAACCTTGGGAGTTGTTCCTTTTAAATATTGTAACTGTTTTGCCAATGATGATTTTTGTAACGGCTTCCCATCATATTCTAAGCTTTGTATTTTATTTAATTTGTATGCTGAGCTGTAGATTCTTAATTGGTTCACAAGTGACTCTGTTGTTGTTTGCGTTTTGAATGTCACTGCGTTATTCTATCAGAACTTCTGATTTTCTGTTTATGTGATCTTCTTACTGTAACGGATCTTCATGTATATTGATATTCCTTTGAAGCTTCTGATGTACTTTCTGATTCTGTGCTTGTTGTATGTGAATGTTGATATTTCTGTTTAACTATTTGAAGATTGTCTTGTTGAAATCTAGCTCCTTGTGATACTGTTGTAGTTGCATGTTCTTCTGAGTGGGCTTGTTTTACATGATCTCAATCAGAACATCTGATGAATGATAATTTGGATTTGTGAATCTTCTGGATGTTTGATTTCATATCTGAGCCAATTTCTGATGTAGTCATTGTATTCTTTTTCCGATGAATCCTGTATAAGACTCATAACATAGTATCTGCACACTAAATGAAACCATTAGTAATAAAATTGTTACTCACAAAATATATGCTTGTTATCATCAAAACCAAATTATGAACATAGATTCTCAATCTTGTTCTAACAATGGGTGCATCGTGGTTATACAACGATACGTCGCCTGGGTTTTTGGACACTGAAGCTAATGCCAAATGAAGAGAAATACATGGCTCATTTGTATGGGCGGAGTTACCATTCCCTAATTAGATTTTGCGTATTTATCCTTTCTTATTTTTTCTTTCATTGCAGGTGCAGTGAAGGAAAATATAGCAAGGCGGATTCCTTCAATACAAAATTTCTTAGTTTAGTAATTTTTGTTTTTAGTCCTTTTAACCCTTTTGAGTAGGATAGGATTCAAAAAATTTGTCTAAACTATTTCTTTCTAGCTATATTTTGTAGCTTTACTCTTCTGCATTTGTGAAGCTCTTCTTCATCAAAGTGGAATAGCTCTCTGTATGATCAAGGTCTTCATCCGAACATGCAGTCCCCACAGTCAATTTTACTTGCATTTGATTCTCACTCAGCTGCTGGTAAGTATCAATAGTTTTTTTAATTCTCAGCTTCACGAGTGAATAAACTAATTAGTTTAAACTATCCCTATTTCTTAATTTATATTGACAAATTTTATATTTGCTTGATTTGTTAGTTTCATCAGTATTTTTGTTTCTAGAAGCATTATGCACATTCATATTTTTCCTCTCTCTGTGTACATCGTATGTTACTATGTTACTTATGTATTCATTCATTTCTGTTCTATATACATAAGGAGAGCTGAGCTAGATGCTGGTTTTCCTCTTTTCCAGTCTGAGTCTTTAAAATGGGTTGGATTTGTAGAAATTGATGATGTTATTGCAAAGGTTTTCCTCTTTGGTGTTATAGATTTATTCTATTGTTAGTATGATTGCATGTCAATCCAATCAAACATTAATTTCATTTAACTCCAAAATTTAAGGAACTATCGAGATATTGATGAGATTACTTGTGAATAATTCAACATTAATTGATAGTTTAAGGAATAATTATCTGTTGATGCTTGGAGTATAGTTTTGTCTGATACCTAAATTTTGGTATTGAATTATGTCAGTAAGAATTGATTATAAACATATTGAATGTCCTTCATTCTCCTTGATGTTCTGCAAGTGTGTGCAGCATTGAATCCTAAGCAGACAACTGATGGAGTGTCGAATTCGTATTTATCAGCTTGGGCGCATTTGAATTTATCGTATTTGTGGAAGTTGAGGAACAATATTAAGAGTTGTATTTTTCATTCTCTTGAGATGTTTAATGTTGATATGTTTTTCTCTAGGATTGATTTCGCGCCTGAGTTATGAAAAACCTGTTTCTTCCTCATATGAGTTCGACTGTAGGGTGGTATTCGAAGGAGAGACACAGGCTTATGATCGAAGTGATGTCTGAAAGTTGTGATACATCGGAGACAAGTGATTTTGATCGAGTTTTCAACGAGTCTTTGATGTTTTCTATGATGGTTTAAGTAAAACAGCCAGGTTAGAGTTATGCACTCAAGTTATGATTTCTTCGAATCTGTGAGTTTGAACGAATCCAGGACATGACATGGCTATGCAATAATACCCATTTCTTTGTGTTTTAGTAACATGTGATTTATTTCATTTGAACCTTTTGATTCTTATATGTGCTTTTTGGATGCTGAATTTCAACAGAGAGAATTTAACTTCCATTTCCAACCATTCAAAGGGGGAGAAATCATCCATGTGGGGTGCTAAGGTAATAGAAACTTATCATAAATGGATTTAGAGTAGCATATTCATATAGGACTTATGATAAATTAAATTCTGCAGGAGAGCATAATTGAAGAGATTGAAGATGATTCAGATTCTGAGCATTATGATGCATCTGTAGATTATGATAAAAACCATATTTTCTCACCTGAACCAAAGACAAGTGTCAAGGATGAAGATATTATGATAAAAACCATATTTTTTCACCTTTTCCATGTTTTTGCGGTTACACTCTAATCGTTTTAGGGGCTCAACTATTTCTGATCACTCTCTATCATCATCTCCAGACATAAGCTCATATCATATTTTCAACGGCGACGAAGAAGAATCGGTATGTCTGATAAGATCAACATAATCCCATCATTTATGATTGTTAGGTGTAGTTACTACTTTATAAGTTCAACTACGTAACAGTTATTTGTAATATAGGTCTTGAAAAATATTAAGAGAAAGAATGATAGTCAAACATCAAGTATGAGTCAAGACAATGAGGATAACATGGTGTTGAATGACAAGTAACTACCACTTCTTCCATTTATGATATGTTCTAGGATGCTTTTTTATGTCCATAATGTTCAACTTTGGTTACCCTTTTGGGTTTTCAGTTCTATTGTTAGATATCCTATATGTTTTCATTGTAATTTTTAGAGTTGTTTGTTGAAGCTTTTGTATTTCATTCAGGTTAATTGTTGGCAAGACATGTGTGAGTCTGGTTATTTATTTTGAAAATTTTGGTGTGTTTTTATTTTATTTCTGTTGATTTTGGCTTATTGTACAAGGTTATGTTAAATTTGAACATGTAAAGGCATGACTTATGTTTGCTGTTTATATTAATGTTTATTGGTCTTTCCTAAAAATAAAAATAAAACCATCACAACTATTAAAAGGTAGTACTTGATGTAAAACCACTACATAGATACTGCTAACATTTTTTTATGATTTCTACATTCCTCATATAAAATCAACTATTAAACAGGGGACTATAACATAGTAACATAAACTTTTTGTTTTGTTTGCTCATTAAAGATTAAAGAAACTGTTATATAGTACTTTTAATATCAATTCAAAATCTATGTGAACGCACGGGTAATATACCAGTACAATATGAACGCACGGGTAACACACCAGTACCGTGTGAATGCACAGGTAACTAGACCAAAATTCGTGTGACGCACGGCTTATTACATTTTTTGCTATTTTTTACAATAGTTGTTTAATAGTTTTTAAGAACAATAATTTTTAAAAACATATACAATTATTTACTTGGTCCAACCCAAACCAGTGTCGTGCTAACGCACGGGTATTCCACTTTCATGAAATTTATTTTTAATTTGTGTAAATAAGTGTTTGTACCATATTTGGACTTTTTATTTAATTGTTATAACATACATTCAATTGCCTATTACTCTTATTCATCTTTAATAAGTGGAATCTAAACAATATTTGATACATTATTTTCTTATTTAGCAGAGTAGAATGAATTAGGCGTGTCCGGGAATAATCCGATATCCTTTGTCTTATGATATTTGTGATGTGGTGACGCAGTGAATATTTATGAATTATTGTGAATTGCATGAAATAAAGCGACGATATTATTATCAATGATTATTGATATTTTTCGGTGATATAGGCGAATGCCTTGTGACAATATTTTTTGATTTGGTTGTGATTGTTGCATTTTCATTTGTGTCGCATGAATTGCATATTTTTGGTGACAGCCTGAATTTGGCGAACAGTGACGAAGGCTTATGCCTATTGAAATGCCTCTATTAATTGGAAATTGGTGATGGAGGCTGAAGCCTTGGGTACCACATGTATTTGCACTTGTCGTGTCTCATACATTTGTATTGTTTATGACGTTGTGTGATTTTGAACTTAAACCGTTTTGGTTGAGAATGCGAAGTGATGTATTTTATGACTTGAACATGAAAATATACTGTTTATCATAACTCTGTTTATATTGTTTGATATCTCACCCTTTAATTGTTTTCGCCGTTTCCTTTGTACTGGTAACGTGCAGGTGATGGCAGTGAGTGAATATTAGCTGACGTGAGTCGAGTCGTTTGTCGCTCTGATACGTAGCACTCGGGGGACAAACATATGTTTTTATTTATTGTTGCTTTGCTGAATTTTTAGTGATGTTTTGCTATTGAGTTGTAACTTAAAGTTGTTTTGCGAAGATACTATGATGTTAACTTAATTTTGGGAAGTTTTGTGAATCCGCTGCGTGATTAGATTTTATTTGATAAAGTGATTTTTAAAGACTAAATTATTTGTTTTAAGTTTGTCCACTCTTAGTAAAGGTGTTATGCATCTATGTTAAAGGCGTGTATGCCATAAATGATTTAAATGTCGAAATGTGATATCCCATGTGTATGTTTGGAATTTTTATACTCTGGTTTTTGAATAAATTATTGGGTAGAATTGGGGTGTTACATCTTACACTTACCTTCCAGATATTACTGAGTAGAGAATGGATAGGAATCGAAGATCCGACCTAATGGGTGAGAATTGCGGGTTCGTTTGGTTTTAAATGGGTGGGCCGGGTAACAATTACTAGACTGTGGGTACCATGACCTGCCCAAAGCCCATATACCAAAGGTTTTTGTTTCCATTACTAGGGGTTAATACTCAGGGTATTTCTCTTGTTCGCTCATTCCATATGCCAATCTCTATATCTCATAAAAATGCAACCCTAGCTGAGCTTACCTTCACCCCATTTCTATTCTCCTCTCATCAATCACCACCATTGCGTATCTTAATCGCCACCACTACTCAGCACAATGTTTTGTTAGATTTTTCTATTTAGTGTTTTGAACTAAGTTTGATTTTGATTCATCTGACAATAGTTTTTAGTTGTGTGATTCAGATACTGCATTTTTGAAGAGGGCTTGTATTCAAGTGGTTCTCTGAAGAGATGGTCAATTGGATTGGACTCATTGCGACAAACCTATATTGTGTTGATGAAACTATATGTAACTCTTTCTTTTCTAGTGAGATTAAGCTCAACTACTAATTTTGTATCAATGATTTGCTTCAATGGGATCTTTCTGAAGAAACTGTATGTGACTTGATTTGTTGTTTTGATTTTCTGATTGTTTTTTTTATTTGGACAGATGTATCAAGGGCAAAGTGGCATGGAAGACAATGTAAGTGTATTCAACTGTTATGATTTGTTGTTTGTACTTTGTATTAAAGTTTTGATTTTGATTGGTAGTGTATGATATTGGTAATGTATGATTATGTATGCAAACCGTAAGCAAACTGTTTTACAAGTTGTAGTGTGAAATTGTTATCTTTAACATGTAAATTAACAGGTGATTAAGCTTCTATAGGTTAAACCTTATGCAAACTGAATTTTGTGTGTCTATGATTCTGAATTGTATGTTGTCAACGATTCTGAATTGAGAATCCCTATGCAAATTGTTCAAGTATTCTAAAATATTAAAAAGTGAGAAAGCTTAATTAAAATTGTTATGAATTTTCTGAGTAAAGTTTTCTTTAACATGTAAATTCGTTTGACATTTCAAATTTCTTTTCAAACTGATTTTCTGAGTAATGTTTCTGACTAATGTCTTTGAGGCTAACATGGGACTGTTTGTTAACTCTATTTCAAGCTGATTTTAAAATTGTCAAGCGTCTATATCTTTAGAAATGTATGAAACTGTTGCTTCTTTTCTGGGACTGTTAGCATGTTCTCTATGCATATGAATTGAATTATATGCAAGTTGTAGTGTGTAATAAAAAACATATCAGAAATCAACCCTCTACTTATGCTACTGATACATCTAGTTCTAAAGAAGCAAGAGCTCAGTATCGAAAATATTATGCGTGGTCCATATGATGCACATCAAGCCTTTTCAGAAGATTCTGAAGAGCTAGAAAATATTCTTAAGTACATAAATAAATACAAATATTATCATATACCAGCTATAGTGGCAGCAGAATCAATTTTTTATCAAAAGGAAAATAGTTGGTTCTACTCATATATACTCCAATGAGAGCTTGGAAAAGCTTGAGGTTAGCATATTACTTAATATGTCTTACATTTGGAATATTTTCAATCATTTTGCACTAATAATGTAGTATCATATACCAGCTTTATCCAATTCCTCACAACTGTCAAATTTGTATATGAATGTTTCTAGTTTTTTAAAGTTATATTTTAGATTTAAATAGAATTTGGTTTATATGATTTTCTTAAATGATGTATGTTCCAGAAGTTGTAAATAATGTATGTTCCAGAAGTTGTGTTAGTAAAATATCTACCTGAATGGTTATAGGATTTTTAGAAGGGAAAGACTACCCTATGTTGTCATGTGAAGATTTACAAGTCCTAAAGTTTAAGAGAACATGCAAATTGGAAGCTATAATTATAGGTCTAAATCAAAGTAATTACAAGTATCAAAATCAAACAAAATTCATATAAAAAAGCATAGAGAAATGTCATGGAAATGATTTACAAAATATGAGCAAAATGACCTAAAATTTAAGGTATTTTTTATTAGATTTTTTTATGGGGAATTCTATTAAAACTAGAAAATTAATTCCTAATATTGAATAAAAAAACTAGCAAGTTTTTATTGATTTTATGTTTTTTATCACCTAAAACTAGCATACAAATGGCTTTTATTACATGCTTTATTATGCTAAAAATATAATACAAAACTATATGATAAAAACCTAAATCTATAAGAAAAATGTGTGATCAGGGGGGTATGATATTGAAAATGGTGGTGTAGCCAGTCAGAGGAGGCCCAGAAGATTTTTTTTCTCTAACATTGCCAAAAATGTGGTGGTGCAATGGGCTAGAGGGAGGTGAATGTTGAATTTCGTTGGCCCAAGGATCCAATGATGTTTTAGATTTAGATTATCATATTTTAATCAATAATTAATTAAAATAGAAAAAGAGAAATAGAAGGGGAATTAGGGTTGTCGAAATGTGACGAATTAGCTTATTGAAAGAACTCTCCCTTCTATTCTCCAAAGTGTGCGACGGCGGCGAAGGCTACAACAAACCTTCTCCTCCGATCAACTCGCTGTGAACTGGACCACCAAAACCTCATTGTCATCCTCCTATCTCTTCCTCTCATCTTTTCCTCTGAACTCTCTTCGAATCGCATAAAATCATAATAGCCAAGCACAAAACACGAGATTGAATGTATTAGGAGGTTTACCTGGATTTGCAGAAAGCGATTGAAGATTAAGAAGGCCAAATAGGAGATTCCAATGAACACCTATGCGAAATAAACACAAAGTGGCAACGGGGTTCTTCAGGTAAAACTCTTTTCTTCGTTCTTCATGATTCCTCGGTTTTTCTTCTTCTACCTTCTGTTCTATTCTTGATTGTATGTGTCTGAGTGTTGTGAGCTTTGTACGATTGAGAGAGTGCTGAGGCTTATGCTCAATTGAATGGAACTTCAAAGGTTGAAGCTCCTTTAATGGTGGATAGAGCTTTGTAGCGGTGAAATTGGTGAGACTAAAGCCATGGGAAAGACTTAGCTCATTTGTTTTAAAGGGAGTCGCCGCCGTGCTTTATTGTTTCCAAAAGGAATGGGAGAATGAGTGAATAAAACCCACAAAAGCTTTTAAAATCAAAACGAATTAACTTATTAAAGATTTGGATAAGGGGGTTTGTTATACATGGGGAAGGTTTTAAGCATCCCTTATATCCATGGTACTCCATGGGAACCTCTTTGAAAATGTTATTATTTTTGTGTACATCTATTTGAAAAACATATGTGAACTTGTTTAAAAAGAGTGTGGGGATGGGAAAAGAAGTTTTTGAAAGTGAGCTCGATAAGACATCGCATCTTAGGCCTACATACCCCGTTTAAAGAAAAGGGAAGTCAGAGCTTTTATAGTTCCCCTTAAAAGGAAAATAAAAGAGCCAAAGTGGCCAAAATCTTTTTGGGTGTTAAGCTTGAACAATACTTAACAAGTTTTTAATAAAAAGGGACCAAGCTTTAACAATACAAGGTCAATGGAGTAAAAGTAGTTTCACCGGGAATAATTCTTCTCTTAGTACCAAGATTTTAAAACAAATGGGTGGTTGAGCTTTAACAATACAAAACCAAATAAAAAGGGACCAAACTTTAACAATACAAGGTCAATGGACTAAGAGTAGTTTCACCGGGAATAATTCTCCTCTTAGTTCCAAGGTTTCAAAGCAAAAGGTTGGTTGAGCTTTAACAATACAAAACCAATGGTGGGTTTAAAAAGGTTGAGCTTTAACAATACAAAACCATCTTTAACAAGTGAAAAGTTTTAACAATACTTTAACAAAAAATAAAAGAGATTTGGAAAAGAGTTCGAGTACCTTGACAATTATATGAAGATACGAGTTCAACCATATAATTAACACTTATCAATTCATACTTAAACACATGAATTTCTGGAAATCAGTCAAGAACCCTAAAAATCATTTTTAAAATTAAATTCTGGAAACATAAAATTAGGCCATAAAACCTTAGGGCTATTAACCCTCACATGATTCTGAACAGAATGGTAGCAAGTTTCACAAGGTTTTATGCCTAAATAAGTAAGCTCGAGTTTGAGTATGGTACCTCTGAAAGTGAAGATCAATCTGAACCTGGAAGTGTTACATAAGCTCTTTCTTGATCTGGATAGCTTCCTTGTGTTGTAGGGAAGCTAAATGAATGCTTACTTGCTCCTTAGGACCTCTGGAACTTGGAACTTGATGGTACCTACAAAACAAGAAAATAAAAATGGAATTTGATGTTCCAGGTGTTACAGCTCCAAATGATTGATTCAAACAGCTTCCATATGATGTAGTGAAGGTGTTTGAATGGATATTTTGGCTAGTGAGCTTATGAGACAAAGTTTGGAATGATAAAACCTTTGATGAAGCTTTAATGGAGGTATGGATGTGATTTTTGGCTAGGGGTGTTTATGAGGGTGATGGATATGATCAAAAGCTTCTAAATGATGTATGGAAGTTGTTAGAATGGTTGGTTTTCACCCAGAACTTCTCTAACTAAAATTTGCTGTAAAAATGCAAATGACATAGAAAATGGATTTTGGAATGAAGAGTGACTTTGGTATTTCTTGTGTGTTTGATAATGGAAGCAAGACCCTCTATTTATATGCCAAGATTAGGGTTTGTGGAGGGAAAAATCTCAGAATTTGGAGCCCCCATGTTATAGTTGTACCACAATGCTTATCCATGAAGTTGTGTGTAAGTTATGGTTTTAATAGAAGGTACAAGGCTTCAAGCATGCTTGTGTGACTTTGTTATGAACTTTGGAGGCTTGCTTGTGGTGTTTAACTTGCTTTTGCTGCAGAAGAAACATGTTTAGAGGCTCAATGCAAGAGTGGTTGAACTAAAGCCTCTTTTTCAAATTGGAAGTGTGATCTTTATGCCATTAATGGAGTGATTCAATGGTTAATGGTTCAAGCACTTGGATTATAGCTCAAAAGCACTCAAAATCATCTGATTATGGTGTCTCCAACAAGTTATGGGAGTTGTAAACAAGATTCCTCAAATTTGAAATGGTTTTGAACCTTTGTTCTTCATGTTTTCTTCATTTTCAACTGTTCATGGAGCCATATTGACAAAATCATATCTCCTCGCTCAAGCCATGGAATTTCATGCTATTGGTCTCTTTGGAAATCCCTTGCTACATACTTCAATTTACTTGTTAAATGTTTCCTCAAACTCTTTTGGGATCATGGAGAAAAATGGCCACAAAGTTAGGAAAAATCCAAGTGAAAACACTTAAAAAATTTCTAAGTTTTTTTTTAACATAATCTTCATAATTTCATATCTCTCAAAATAATCACTTTTGATGAAACCATGAGGAGAGACAAAGTTGCTTATTTGATTAAGATCTACAACTTTCATTTTGGGATATTTTTGAGTGTGTAGGTGATATTTGAAGTTCCCAAAATGAGGTCAAAATCACTAAAAAACCCTAATTTTGACTTTTGTTGACTTTTTTATTCTTGATGAATTTTCTTGATTTCTCTTGGTAAAATGTCTTCAATAGTCATATGATGATGATTTGAATCCTTAAAAGTTCATAGTTGACCTTTTTCCTCAAAAGTCAAAGGTTGACCCACACAATTGACTTTTTCCAAATGAATTGCAGTTTTGTGGATTCCTTATGAATCAAGGTCTCCTCTTCAAATGAGTGATATGAATGAATTATAATATTGATTTGGATGCCTTTGAATCATGGTTTGAGTCTTGGAGCCATGTCTTAATTAAAAGTCAACCCTCTAGTGGAATTAGGTCAAAACCCTAATTTGGGGCCTCAGGTGATCTTGGGAGTTGTTGATTTTGAATTGGGCCAACTTTGGACTTGGATATTAATGAGATAACACTTTGAATCATAGGAGAATATTGACCTTCCTTGTGGATCTTAAAACCCTAATTTGCTCAGTCTCCTCTTGATCAGCCTCTTGTCTTAGGACACAAGTAACAAACAACAATTTTTTGGTATTTTTGGTTAGCAAATGATGTATGCATGATGATAATGATGATGATCCTAATTTTTGGAATATGGTGGATCTCAGTGGTCAAAAATTAGGGTGCAACAGCTGCCCCTATTTAAGTTCCTGATACTTGATGAGAGGAAGATGGAATCTTTGTCTCAGCATGGTAGGAGGGACTTAAATACAAAAGATAGCATAATTTTGGACCATGAGAGCCCACATACATGATATGAATGCAGATATATTTTTTGATTTTTATGGAATAAACAACAAACAAACAACATCCTCCTTTCAGACTAGAAGGCAGATCTAATAGGGATATACAGTGAGCAGTGCAATAGACTTTGGTAAACTCAGGATTTTCACATAACATGGTTTAATCTTCTCCATGGATGCTTTCACATGCTGGATAGGGAAATCAATGGGATTTCTTAGTGAACCGTCTCATACGCTGGGGAGACTCACCATTCACAAAGAAAAGAACCAACTTTAATATGAATTGTCTCGACGCTGGAGAGACTAACCATTGATAATAAACTTCAACATGAACTGTCTCGACGCTAGAGAGACTAACCATTCGTAATAAATTCAACATGAACTATCTTGACGCTGAAGAGACTAACCATTCATAATAAACTTCAACATGAACTGTCTCGATGCTGGAGAGACTAACCATTCATAATGAAGTTCAACATGAACTGTCTAGACGCTGGAGAGACTAACCATTCATAAAGAGATAATAACCATGTTCTTCAATAGACTGTCTTCATCATCTTGAGAAGGCTCACCATCCATTGGGATTCTCATCATGAACTGTTTCCTGTCACTGAGAGACTAACCATTCATGAGTTTCTTTGATTGCTCCGTAGAGACTGTCATCTTCTTTTAAGAAGGAAATCAGGGACATACAAGCTGCTCAAATAAAGAGGCACCCACTTGTTGTTGTAACACCCTTCTAAAAACCCCGCGGAAAATATAATAATAATCAGAGTAATCATACAAAAAGGATGCTACAATAAATAAAAGAAATAGAATACCAAGTCGTTTGTCATGCTTTATTAGAATTAAACCAAATATCAAACATGTGTCTTGCACAGCGGAAACTCATTTTAACAACGTTAAGGAACATATCCAAACAAATCAACAATACATAATCCATAACCAATAATGGCAACAACGAATATCGAGTAACTCTACGACTATCGACCCCCAGTGTTACAAGATCAGAGCATGACCGACACGACTCCACATAACCGGATAAACTCTACGAGTCATCCTCACCGATCGCTTAAACCGCCACTTAAATCTGAAATCATCAAAGTAAGGGTGAGACTACATCATAATTAAATAGCATTATAAATCATCAGATATAGAATTTCATAAGCAATTATCCACCCTACTTAGCATATTCAGATTTATCAATTCATACCAATCACAAGCACAAGTCAAAAATATGCACCAATAACACCACACAATCATAACACCGGATTTCATCCTGACATGTCACAATTTATACAAAGACCATGCAGACTCTTATGCATGTGGTACCATACATGGGATACACCCATCCAACTGATCTTTTTCATCACCGAGATACAGTTTAACCAGCACAAATTCCACACAATGGGAATTATGCCCACCATTTTGATCCATTTCATCACCGGGATCCATCACCAAAAATGTATGCAAATGAATGCAACATATAACATGCTTACAACATCACCAATTCGATGTATCACATCGTCTCATTATCATCACCAATTCATCACCGATAAGCATGCATAGTTTTAGCATTCATACAATTATATCACACGCATACATGTAAAACATCACCCAATAAATAGTATAAACACGATACAAAACTCGGACCTTACGTCCATATCACCTATTCATCATATACAATTCACACCACATATAACATCAAATCACAGTTATATCATTACAACATCACCACATTGTCACATTAACCAAATCATGCACACAATGTACAAAACACGCCATAAACGAAATAAATCAAGACTTTCAAAATAAAATCAAGTTATTGTTGTTTTCTTTACTTTATATCATAGAGTATTTAATTTAAGAAACAACGTCCAAAACGGCGTCTAAAACGGACTTATGGTTCAAAAATTAGAAGCTTTTAAAGTTAGAATAGTTTTCAAAACGTGCTGCTGGAATTTGTACTGGAACCCGGTTCGTCCCACATGGGAACCGGTTCCTGGACCCAAAAATGCCATTTTTAACGTTTACAAACACTGGAACCCGGTTCCTCCCACATGGGAACCGGTTCCCACGAACCCAGTAGCTGAAAAAAGTGATTTTTAAGACTTTTATGCATCCCAAACACATACCAACACATACCATTACGAAATTGATCACCAATAACATCAAAATACTCCAAATACATGATTCTAAGGCACAAAAAACGTACCACAACACCATGTAACAATACTACATCATCAATTGCAGTCAATTCATCAAATCATACATGTCAGTGTTGGAATTTCACAAAACCTAACATCCTAAATAGAGATTCTAATCCCTTAATTCAATCCTATCATCATCAAAATCATAATACTACATAATTAGAGTAATCACCCCTTACCTTAGCCAAGAAACTTGAATTCTTCTCTTCCTCCTCTTCTCCCTTTTCACGTTCCTTCTCTTTTCCTCTTTTGCTTCTCTCCTTTTCCTTATTTTCACAATTTCTCTATTTTATAAAAAAAATAGGATAATTAGTTAGTAAGGCCTCTCCATTGGCACCTCCCCTTTTACTAACTACGTCACGACCCAATAACAACAATTCTCATAATTCTTCCAAAAATCCAATTTTAATTACTAAATAATTTCCAAATAATTAATTTAACTTAATTAAATTAATTTATGAAATTACGGGGTGTTACAGTTGTCAGGTAGTAACTGCAATAACAACTGCCGGGGATATAAATCCAACCTTATGGGAAACCATAAACAGGTTCAGGCTTGAAGATACCAAGTCTTCAATTATGCAAAATAAATGCATCTTTTAGATTCCAGGATTCGCTGATCCAAATGATTATATCTACTGGAGACGAAGTTCAATCCAAGGCGGAGTTGGAAAGAGACACCAAATAAGACATTTCCCAATAAGAAATAAGCTCAAAATGGGGATTCACCCTATCTACAGATAGATGAATAAGCTAAAACAAGATCTTCCCATGAGGAATAAACTCTCTGGGGAAACACTAGGATTGAGGGTCTTTCTGCCTAAAGTTGACGCTTAGGTGGAAGGTAAAGACATCGCTTGGGGAATAATAATTTTATCATATTAACAAGATGCAAATGATGTGCATGAATATATGAATGCATGCATATGTGTTATGTGTATACTTACGAAACAGACATGTAATAAGTGGACCACGTTGGGGGTGACAACACCGGGATATATAATTCAACTGACTTAATTACAAAATAATGAGGGTTACTCCCTATTTATAGATTAACGTTAGCTTTTTCCCTAAGCCAAAGCCCAAAACTATAAAAGCCCAAAATACCTATTTTGGAACTAAATCAAATCTAATCTATTTTAAATCTAAATTAAATCTATCTAAATCTAAAACAAATCTGTGTGTAACAAACTATTTCCATACAAACAAATCTTTTTGACACTCCCTTGTCTCTGTCGAGCAACCTGCTTCGACACAAGGAATTACTTTCAACACACCACTTAATTTATTGTGTCTAAGATATCTATATTCATCATAGATCTTAGTCTTCTAAATATTTCGACCTACACTCCCTTCGTCATGATGTCTGCAATCTGATTCTCAGTTCTGCAATGTTCCAATTTCATCTTCCCTTTAGCTACCTGCTCTCAAAGATAGTGGAACCTCATTTTTGTTAGAACAAGATTTGTTCTTATCAATTATCTTAGTTTTGATGATAACAATAATATGAATTTTGCTTAAGATAATATGGTACTCTAATCCAATGCAATTTCCCTTTCAGGAAATATATAAAGAGTACGCATAATTCAGCGCTCAGAAGTTGTATCTCAAATGGTTCAGCATGCAACATCAGAACATGGTCTGGCAAGACATCAGAAGATGGTCGAAGCAGAATCAGAACATGGGTCTATGGAAGCATCAGAAGAACATGAGATCAGAAGCACTGAAGATCAGAAGATGGTATCACGCTCAGAAGCACTTCAAGGTCAGAAGATCAGAAGATGCTATGCACCAAGCTGTTTTGACTCTGATGATATTCAAACGTCGTATTCACAAACATCAGATCAGAAGGAAGTACAGGTGGCAGACTACGCTGACTGACAAAAGGAACGTTAAAAGCTACTAAAGGCTACGTCAGTAGACACAGCGTGAACAAGGCTCGAGGTAGTTGACAAAAGCGTATAACATTAAGTGCAATGCTGTACGGAACACGCAAAGCATTAAATGCATTCAACGGTCATCTTCTCAACGCCTATAAATATGAAGTTCTGATGAGAAGCAAGGTTACCAATTCTTAACAACTCTGAACGAAAATAAACTTGCTGAAACGCTGTTCAATCAAAGCTCAGAATCTTCATCAACTCACTACATTGCTGTTGTAATATTTTAGTGAGATTAAGCTTAAACGTTAAGAGAAATATCACAGTTGTGATTATCGCTTTTAAGAAGCATTTGTAATACTCTTAGAATTACATTAAGTTGTAAGGAACTAGAGTGATCAGTGTGATCAGTATACTCTAGGAAGTCTTAGCAGTTGGCTGAGCAGTTTGTAACTAGAGTGATCGTGTTGATCAGAATACTCTAGGGAAGTCTTAGGAGTGAACTAAGCCTAGAGTGATCGTGTTGATCAGTAGACTCTAGAAAAGTCTTAGAGGGTATCTAAGCAGTTGTTCCTGGAGTGATCAGTGTGTGATCAGAAGACTCTGGAAGACTTAGTTGCGGACTAAGTGGAAAACCATTGTAATCCGTGCGATTAGTGGATTAAATCCTCAGTTGAGGTAAATCATCTCTGCGGGGGTGGACTGGAGTAGCTTCGTTAACAGCGAACCAGGATAAAAATAATTGTGCAATTTATTTTTATCGTCCAAGTTTTAAAGTCACACTTATTCAATCCCCCCCTTTCTAAGTGTTTTTCTATCCTTCAATTGGCATCAGAGCGCCGGTTCTAAGGTGCAAGCACTTAACCGTGTTTAGAAAAGATTCAGGAAGAGAAAAACGCTTCATTTAAAAGATGGTTGATGAAAGTGGAAAGTCTACATCTACACCTGCATCTACATCTGGCTCTGCTGAGCAATACAACGGAAACAATGGTTATACTAGACCGCCGGTATTTGATGGTGAAAACTTTGAATACTGGAAAGATAAACTGGAAAGTTATTTTCTGGGTCTAGATGGTGATCTATGGGATCTTCTAATGGATGGTTACAAACATCCAGTAAATGCCAGTGGCGTGAAGCTGTCAAGGCAAGAAATGAATGATGATCAAAAGAAGCTTTTCAGGAATCATCATAAATGTAGAACTGTTTTGCTGAATGCTATCTCTCATGCTGAGTATGAGAAGATATCTAACAGGGAAACGGCCTATGACATATATGAGTCCTTGAAAATGACTCATGAAGGAAATGCTCAAGTCAAGGAGACAAAAGCTCTTGCCTTAATCCAGAAGTATGAAGCCTTCAAGATGGAGGATGATGAAGACATTGAAAAGATGTTTTCGAGATTTCAAACTCTGACTGCTGGATTGAGAGTTCTTGACAAAGGATACACCAAGGCTGATCATGTGAAGAAGATCATCAGAAGCTTACCCAGAAGATGGGGTCCTATGGTGACTGCATTTAAGATTGCAAAGAATCTGAATGAAGTTTCTCTGGAAGAGCTTATCAGCGCCTTGAGAAGTCATGAAATAGAGCTGGACGCAAATGAGCCTCAAAAGAAAGGTAAGTCTATTGCATTAAAATCAAATATCAAGAAATGCACTAACGCTTTTCAGGCCAGAGAAGAAGATCCTGAAGAATCAGAATCTGAAGAAGAAGATGAACTGTCCCTGATCTCCAGAAGGCTAAATCAACTCTGGAAGACCAAGCAAAGGAAGTTCAGAGGCTTCAGAAGTTCAAGGAAATTTGAACGTGGAGAATCTTCTGATGAAAGAAGATTTGACAAGAAGAAGGTCATGTGCTATGAATGCAATGAGCCTGGACACTACAAGAATGAATGTCCAAATCTTCAGAAGGAAAGTCCCAAGAAAAAGTTTCATAAGAAGAAAGGTCTTATGGCAACCTGGGATGAGTCAGAAGATGATTCAGAAGATGAGCAGGCCAACTGTGCGCTGATGGCGACAGAAGATGACGGATCAGAATCTACATCAGAATCAGATTCTGAAGAGGTATTTTCTGAACTTACTAGAGATGAGTTAGTTTCCGGTCTAACTGAACTTCTGGAACTCAAGTCTCAGATCAGTCTCAAATACAAAAAGCTGAAAAAGCAATTTGAATTTGAAACAAAGAAGCTTGAGTTGGAGAATTCTGAATTAAAAGAAAAACTTTTAAAATTATCCAATAATGTTGGATCTCCTTCTGATTCAGAAAAATCCACTCCTAGTCTAAACCATATTCTGAAAGAATATGATTTAAGTTTCAGGAAGTTCTTATCTAGAAGTATTGGCAGAAGTCAGCTAGCTTCTATGATATATGCCGTATCTGGAAACAAAAGAGTTGGCATTGGTTTTGAGGGTGAAACCCCATACAAACTTGAACCTGTTGATGAAATGAAAATTACATACAAGCCATTGTATGATCAGTTCAAGTATGGCCACTCTCATGATATTAGGCACACTTCACATGCTCAAAGTTTTCACATAACACACACACAGAAGCATGTGACACAACCTAGGAAATATCATGAAACTCACATTAAAAATTATCATGCTGTTCCTCCTATTGCTTATAATGTTAAACCCAAGTTCAATCAGAACTTGAGAAAATCTAACAAGAAAGGACCCAAGAAAATGTGGGTACCTAAGGATAAGATTATTCCTATTGCAGATATCCTTGGCTGCAAGAAGGACAAAGCACAACATGTCATGGTACCTGGACTCTGGATGCTCACGACACATGACAGGAAGAAGGTCTATGTTCCAAGACCTGGTGCTTAAGTCTGGAGGAGTAGTCAAGTTTGGAGGAGATCAGAAGGGCAAGATAATTGGCTCTGGAACTATAAAGTCTGGTAACTCTCCTTCCATTTCTAATGTACTTCTTGTTGAAGGATTAACTCATAACCTCTTATCTATCAGTCAATTGAGTGACAATGGTTATGATATAATCTTTAATCAAAAGTCTTGCAAGGCTGTAAATCAGAAGGATGGCTCAATCCTATTTACAGGCAAGAGGAAGAACAACATTTATAAGACAGATCTGCAAGATCTTATGAGTCAGAAGGTGACCTGTCTTATGTCTGTTTCTGAAGAGCAGTGGGTCTGGCACAGAAGATTAGGTCATGCTAGTTTGAGAAAGATTTCTCAGATTAACAAACTGAATCTGGTCAGAGGTCTCCCTAATCTGAAATTCAAATCAGATGCTCTTTGTGAAGCATGTCAGAAGGGCAAGTTCTCCAAACCTGCATTCAAGTCTAAGAATGTTGTTTCTACCTCAAGGCCATTAGAACTCTTGCACATTGATCTGTTTGGACCAGTCAAAACAGCATCCGTCAGAGGAAAGAAATATGGATTAGTCATCGTAGATGATTATAGCCGCTGGACTTGGGTAAAATTCTTAAAACACAAGGATGAGACTCATTCAGTGTTCTTTGATTTCTGCATTCAGATTCAATCTGAAAAAGAGTGTAAAATCATAAAGGTCAGAAGTGATCATGGTGGTGAATTTGAGAACGGATCCTTTGAAGAATTCTTCAAAGAGAATGGTATTGCCCATGATTTCTCTTGTCCTAGAACTCCACAGCAAAATGGGGTTGTAGAACGAAAGAATAGGACTCTGCAAGAAATGGCCAGAACCATGATCAATGAAACCAATATGGCTAAGCATTTCTGGGCAGAAGCAATAAACACTGCATGCTATATTCAGAATAGAATCTCTATCAGACCTATTCTAAATAAGACTCCTTATGAATTGTGGAAGAATAGAAAGCCCAACATTTCATATTTCCATCCTTTTGGATGTGTATGCTTTATTCTGAACACTAAAGATCATCTTGGTAAGTTTGATTCCAAAGCTCAAAAGTGTTTCCTTCTTGGATATTCTGAACGCTCAAAAGGCTACAGAGTATACAATACTGAAACATTGGTTGTAGAAGAATCAATCAATATCAGGTTTGATGATAAGCTTGGTTCTGAAAAACCAAAGCAGTTTGATAATTTTGCAGATTGTGATATTGATATATCAGAAGTTGTTGAGCCAAGAAGCAACGCATCAGAAGCAGAGCTCCTCAGAAGCAAAGAACCAGAAGATCAAGTATCAGCTTCTCTGGAGGATCTAAGTATTTCTGAAGAACCATCTGTCAGAAGATCATCCAGACTCATCTCTGGTCATTCAGAAGATGTCATTCTTGGAAAGAAGGATGATCCAATCAGAACAAGAGCATTCCTTAAGAACAATGCAGACTGTCAATTAGGTCTTGTATCTTTGATCGAGCCAACTTCTGTTGATCATGCTCTAGAAGATCCAGACTGGATAATTGCTATGCAAGAAGAACTGAATCAGTTTACAAGGAATGATGTTTGGGATCTTGTTCCTAGACCAGATGGATTCAATATAATTGGTACAAAATGGGTCTTCAGAAACAAGCTCAGTGAGAAAGGTGAAGTGGTAAGAAACAAAGCCAGACTGGTGGCTCAGGGTTATAGTCAACAAGAAGGGATTGATTATACAGAAACCTTTGCACCAGTGGCCAGGTTAGAATCTATTCGTCTATTAATTTCTTTTGCCACTCAACATAACATCACTCTCTATCAAATGGATGTTAAGAGTGCCTTCTTAAATGGTTATATAGATGAAGAAGTTTATGTCCATCAACCTCCTGGTTTTGAAGACTCTATGTCTCCGAATCATGTGTTTAAACTAAAGAAATCATTATATGGATTGAAGCAAGCTCCCAGAGCTTGGTATGAACGCTTAAGTTCTTTCCTTCTAGATAATGGTTTCACTAGAGGAAAAGTGGACACTACTCTCTTTTGTAAAACCTTTGAAAAGGATATTTTAATTTGTCAAATATATGTAGATGATATTATTTTTGGAACATCTAATGCTACACTTGGAAAGGAGTTTGCTAAGTCTATGCAGGCTGAGTTTGAAATGAGCATGATGGGAGAACTCAAGTATTTCCTTGGAATACAAATAAATCAAACATCAGAAGAAACATATGTTCACCAAACCAAGTATGTGAAGGAACTTCTAAAGAAGTTTAATCTTCTGGACTGCAAAGAAGCCAAAACTCCTATGCATCCAACATGCATCCTAGGTAAGGATGAGGTAAGTAAGAAGGTAGATCAGAAGTTATACAGAGGTATGATTGGATCTCTTCTATATCTGACTGCTTCTAGACCTGACATTTTGTTCAGTGTTTGTTTGTGTGCTAGATTCCAATCAGATCCTAGAGAATCTCATTTAACTGCTGTTAAGAGAATTCTAAGGTATCTGAAAGGTACTACTAATGTTGGCTTAGTTTACAGAAAATCTAAAGAATACAACTTAGTAGGATTCTGCGATGCTGATTATGCTGGAGACAGAATTGAAAGAAAAAGTACTTCAGGAAGTTGCCAATTTCTTGGAAGTCATTTGATCTCTTGGTACAGCAAGAAGCAAGCAACTATTGCTCTATCAACCACAGAAGCAGAATATGTAGCTGCTGCTGGTTGTAGTACACAAATGCTCTGGATGAAGAGTCAGTTAGAAGATTATCAGATATTTGAGAGTAACATTCCTATATTCTGTGATAATACTTCTGCTATATGTTTATCTAAGAATCCTATTCTTCATTCAAAAGCTAAACATATTGAGATTAAACATCATTTCATAAGGGACTATGTTCAGAAGGGTGTCATATCTTTAAACTTCGTTGATACAGACCATCAATGGGCTGATATCTTTACAAAACCCCTGGCTGAAGATAGGTTTAAGTTCATTCTGAAGAACATCAGTATGGATTTATGCCCAGAATGAGAAGATGAGAAGTTCTCATGTATGAGTATCTTCTGAAATGAATGTGGAACATTTTTTTGTCAGAAGTTCTGATTGAAATCTTTTAGAAATTATGATTCGGTTATTACTAACGTTTCATTGTCTAAGTTGATTCAGAATCTCTTTTAAAGCAAAACAGCTGTTACGTTTTATCTCGGGATGGTAAACCTGTCGTTACTATTCATGGATAAGCGTGCGTGCAGTTGAAGGGACGCCGACCATAGGTAACTGTGCTAGTCACTTCATTTGTCTTTATTATCTCTCCTCACGTCACGTAACATTAAATGCTATTCATCATTTGTTTCATTTTATTTTGTTTAAATACTCTTCAAACTCTCCTCTTTCCCTCTCATCTTTCTCTATCTCTTTGCATTCCTCATCAAGTTCTTCTCTCTCTCTCTTCCATATCAAACCCTATTTTTTTTCGCAAACCCATCATGAACTCTTCATCAAGCCCAGGAAATAATGAAAATGATCAAAACAACAAAAGAAAAGCTGTTGAAACATCACCTTCCAAACCCAAAAAGATCAAAATCACCTATGATCCTCTCAAGGTGAATCCTTTCGAAGCAATGTTGTCTGGAAATTATTCTAGACGAGTGTTTCATCCTCCTGGTGAAAGCCCTCCATCATCTCCATCTTCTTCCTCATCTTTCGACCTTCAAGACTCAGCCTCCTCCTCATCTATCCTTTCCTCTCCCTTAATCTCTTCTGAAGAAGTCTCTTCATCTTCACCTGCTGGGAATGTTGTCTCTGGTAAAGATGGTGGCAGATCTGCATCAGAACCAAGTCTCCCTGACTCCTCGCCTGAAAGCCCGAGAAGCAGTCAATGAAGCGTTTCACTCCTTCATGGCATGCTGGCACAGACGTTGTCTTAGCTAGGGTCTTAGGATTTGGTCTTTGTAGTTTTCTTTTCCCTTGTTGCATCTGCCTGTTAAACATAGGAACTTCTTGTAATCCTTTTTTTTTTTTTTGATTATAAATGAAAAGTCTCTTTGATTTACATTCCAGTAAATATTTTCTTTTGTCGTTTTATGCATCTGAATTTTTTTTTACATATTCTTTTTGATGTTATGACAAAAAGGGGGAGAAGATAAATGATAAGATAAATGATAAATGATTTGATTAATCTATCAGTTGCTGGGTAAAGGCTCCCACACATTCACTAACAAGAACTGCAAGTTCTATATGGTTTGAGTGTTTTGCAGGTACAAAAGTGAAGTTAATCTTCAGAAGCAAACACTAGAAGCAAAACCTTGGAAACTGAAGCAAGCTGAGTGCTGTCAAGCTTCAGAGATCAGAAGCAAGAAAGAAGAATGAATCAGAAGCACTGATAATAGAATTTGAATATCATTGTCTATCCTGTTCTGACAAAATTCTATTTGCTCTGATACATATAATGTTATGGCTCTGATACATTATTTGCTCTGATACATTATTTCAGCCTATATGGCTCTGATATATATAATGTGTTCAAACATACATTTTTATGTTCTAACTCGTTCATGCTGACTTTTGTCGTTTAGTTTTTGTTCTGTAACATTTCAGGATGTAGAGATGCTCTGATGATGCTCTGGTACATTCAACAATGTTCTGATACAAATCTAGCATGAAGTGATGTTGGTAGACATTCAAAGTTCTGAAGCTATCCGAGGGAAGCAGAAATCAGAAGATGTGAATGTTCTAAAAGATCCAGAAAATTCAAATTCTGAAGCTGTCCTGAATGGAAGCAGAAGTCAGAAGCTGTGAATGTTCTGAAGATCAAAGAAAGTCAAGTTCTGAAGCTGTCCTGAATGGAAGCAGAAATCAGAAGCTGTGAGTGTTCTAAGGATCTAAAGAAATTCAAGTTCTGAAGCTGTCCAATGGAAGCAGAAGTCAGAAGCTATGAATTCTCTGAAGGCAGAAGCTTATATGATCGTCTCTACCGAAATAATCAGGGAAGTCTTTTATCAAAGTTCTTCGAGTATTTATTTCAGGGGGAGATTATTTATCTCAGGGGGAGATTGTTAATCTCAGGGGGAGACATATTCATATGCTTATGCTATAGCTGTGTAATTTGTCTTTTGCCGTCTACTCTTTCTGATCGCAAATTCATATCATTTATATATGTTTTTGTCATCATCAAAAAGGGGGAGATTGTTAGAACAAGATTTGTTCTTATCAATTATCTTAGTTTTGATGATAACAATAATATGAATTTTGCTTAAGATAATATGGTACTCTAATCCAATGCAATTTCCCTTTCAGGAAATATATAAAGAGTACGCATAATTCAGCGCTCAGAAGTTGTATCTCAAATGGTTCAGCATGCAACATCAGAACATGGTCTGGCAAGACATCAGAAGATGGTCGAAGCAGAATCAGAACATGGGTCTATGGAAGCATCAGAAGAACATGAGATCAGAAGCACTGAAGATCAGAAGATGGTATCACGCTCAGAAGCACTTCAAGGTCAGAAGATCAGAAGATGCTATGCACCAAGCTGTTTTGACTCTGATGATATTCAAACGTCGTATTCACAAACATCAGATCAGAAGGAAGTACAGGTGGCAGACTACGCTGACTGACAAAAGGAACGTTAAAAGCTACTAAAGGCTACGTCAGTAGACACAGCGTGAACAAGGCTCGAGGTAGTTGACAAAAGCGTATAACATTAAGTGCAATGCTGTACGGAACACGCAAAGCATTAAATGCATTCAACGGTCATCTTCTCAACGCCTATAAATATGAAGTTCTGATGAGAAGCAAGGTTACCAATTCTTAACAACTCTGAACGAAAATAAACTTGCTGAAACGCTGTTCAATCAAAGCTCAGAATCTTCATCAACTCACTACATTGCTGTTGTAATATTTTAGTGAGATTAAGCTTAAACGTTAAGAGAAATATCACAGTTGTGATTGTCGCTTTTAAGAAGCATTTGTAATACTCTTAGAATTACATTAAGTTGTAAGGAACTAGAGTGATCAGTGTGATCAGTATACTCTAGGAAGTCTTAGCAGTTGGCTGAGCAGTTTGTAACTAGAGTGATCGTGTTGATCAGAATACTCTAGGGAAGTCTTAGGAGTGAACTAAGCCTAGAGTGATCGTGTTGATCAGTAGACTCTAGAAAAGTCTTAGAGGGTATCTAAGCAGTTGTTCCTGGAGTGATCAGTGTGTGATCAGAAGACTCTGGAAGACTTAGTTGCGGACTAAGTGGAAAAAAATTGTAATCCGTGCGATTAGTGGATTAAATCCTCAGTTGAGGTAAATCATCTCTGCGGGGGTGGACTGGAGTAGCTTCGTTAACAGCGAACCAGGATAAAAATAATTGTGCAATTTATTTTTATCGTCCAAGTTTTAAAGTCACACTTATTCAATCCCCCCCTTTCTAAGTGTTTTTCTATCCTTCAATTTTGATGTGCTTACTTTGACCACACGCTATTGGATTCTTTGCCAGGTTGAGAGCTGACATGTTGTCGATCTTCATGGTAATTGCTCCATGCTCTTTACCGGTAATCTCTTTGACCAAGTTCATCATCCATGTTGCTTGACATGCACAAAGAGAAGCGACTATGTACTCTGCTTCGCATGATGATAATGCCACTACTAGTTCCTTTCTCGAACTCCACGCAACTGATGCACCACCTAGCATAAACACATAAGCTTCTGTAGATATTCGATCCTCAGCATCACTACACCAACTCGAATTAGTGTATCCCATTAATTTGCAGGAAACAAAATGCCATAGTTGAGCGTTCCTTTTAGATACCTCAATATCCTCTTCACCACTGCTAGGTGTGATACCTTTGGCTTCTGCATGAATCTACTTACCATACCTACACTGTATACTAAGTCAGGCCTTGTATGACAAAGGTATCTTAATGACCCAATAAGTCTTCGATATTGGGTTGGATCGACATCATCTTTATCTGGGTTCTTCGACAGTTGCAATCTTGTTTCAGCAGGTGTCGAAGTCGAGTTGCATTCTTCCCTCTCAAATCTCTTGAGAATTTCACTTGCATATCTTCGCTAATGCATCATTAAGCCTCTACTACTCTTGTGGAATTCGATGCCAAGGAAATATGAAATGTCGCCCAGATCGGACATTTTGAACTCCTTGCTAAGATCTCCTTTGAAGTCTTCGATCTCTTTCTTGCAGCTACCTGTTATCAATAAGTCATCGACATAGAGACATAGTATAAGCAATTCACTATTGCTTTTTCTTATATATACTCCATTTTCAGTTGTGCACTTCACAAATTCCTTCTCCCTTAGGAAACCGTTGATCTTCTTATTCAAAGCTCTTGGAGCTTGCTTCAGTCCGTACAGGGCTTTATGCAGCCTGTACACCTTTCTCTCTTCGCCATGTTTCACAAACCCAACTGGTTGTGTAACATAAACTTCTTCGTCTAAGGGTCTATTTAGGAATGCACACTTCACATCCATCTGACATATGTTCCAACTGTTTATTTCTGTTATACCAATAACCAACCTGATTGTTTCGATTCTAGCAACAGGTGCAAAAACTTCATCAAAGTCAATTCCTTCTTTATGAAGAAATCCTTTCGCCAAAAGCCTTTCCTTGTGTCGAGTCACTTCTCCTCTGGGATTACACTTCGCCTTGTATACCCACTTCACATTAATTGCCTTTTTTCCTTGAGGCAATTCGACAAGTGACCAAGTATTGTTGTCTTCGATGGAATTCACTTCCTCATTCATAGCTTTCACCCACTTTGAATCCTTCAATGCCATAGTTGCATTAACGGGTTCGACATCTGCGTAGAAAGC
Source organism: Vicia villosa (assembly GCF_029867415.1). Classification (NCBI taxonomy): domain Eukaryota; kingdom Viridiplantae; phylum Streptophyta; class Magnoliopsida; order Fabales; family Fabaceae; genus Vicia; species Vicia villosa. Next base: position 81,635,562 of record NC_081185.1, read on the forward strand.
GTAATATACCATCTCACCTTCATCATTGACTACATCATCTGATGTAATCACACATTTTTGCAACCTTGCAGGCATGTGTCTAGTTCTCTGAGGTCTGCTTGTATCTGGTTGATCTCTAACCTCCTCTTGTCAAACTTCTCTTTCGAATTGAGTTTCTAGTTCTTCGAGTAAGATTCCCACTGAATCTTTCTTGACATTTTCCGTCCAATCCCATTATTTAAGTTCATCTATGATCACGTCTCTGCTGATCACAACTTTCTTATTCACTAGGCCGAACAGCTTGTAACCTCTAGTCGAATGATATCCTATTGGGATCATCTGACTCGACTTGTCATCAAGTTTTCTTCTCAACTGATATGACACGTGTCTGTGTGCTATAGATCCAAATACCTTTAGATGACTCAAGCTAGGCTTCACACCAGACCAACATTCTTCTGGAGTAATTCCTTCTAGCTTCTTCGTTGGACATCTATTCAGAATATATGTTGCGGTCGACACAGCTTCACCCCAATACTCTTTAGGTAAACTCTTTCCTTTCAACATACTTCTCACCATATTCATGATGGTTCGATTCTTTATTTCTACAGTTCCATTCTGCTATGGAGTGTAGGGTGGCACTACCTCATGCACAATCCCTTCTTTCTCACATAACATGTCAAAGTCTTTCGACACACATTCTCCACCACATTCAGTTCTCAAAACCTTGAGCTTTAGACCACTTTGTCTTTCGACCATTGATTTAAACTTGACAAATACCTCGATCACTTCACTTTTCTTCTTGATCAGGTAAGTCCATAGTTTTCTACTGAAATCATCTATGAATGTAACATAGTATTTGTTACCTCCATTCAAATCCACCTGGATAGGACCACATACATCAGAGTATATGATTTCGAGAATAGCCTTCGACTTACTTCCTGCATTCTTGCTGAAGCTATTCTTGTACTATTTCGCCTGCACACATTCCTCACATACCTCGTTTGGAATGTCGATTTCTGGCAGTCCTGAAACCATATTCTTTCTTTTCAAGTCTTTGATGTCTTTGAAGTTGAGATGACCTAGTCGATAGTGCCACATCCATTCATCTCTGCTAGCTGCAGTCGAAAGGTACTTGTGCTCCATCACATCGAGTTCGATTTTGAAGGTTCTATTTTGAGACATAGGAGCCTTCAAGATTAACCTTCTACTTGCATCGACGACTCTCATCATCTTGTCTTCGATCGACATTTTGTAGTTCTTTTCGACCAACTGCCCAATGCTAAGCAAGTTGCTCTTCATGCCTGGTATGTACAACACATTAGAAATTACTGACCTCTTGCCATCTTTCCTCATGATTAGAACGTCTTTAATATCTTCAGCTGCTAGAGTATTGTCATTTGCGAATTTCACCATGTTCTTCATCGAGGGCTTTATATTAACAAACTAATCTTTCAGTCCAGACGTGTGTGATGAGCATCCTGAATCCAAGTACCATTGGTCCTTGAATTTATCTTCATCTTTTGTTGTGACCATCATCATCATCATCATCATCATCATCATCATCTCTTCTTCTTGTTATTATTTTGCAAGCTTTGCATCACTTTCTTAATCCTTGTTATTTTCTGGACACTTTGTAGAATAGTGACCATACTTTTGACAGTTGAAACACTGAATGTGACTCTTGTCAGGTTTTCGACCACCACCTCTTCCTCTACCTGCAGCACCACCTCTTTGGTTGCTTTGGTATGAGGATTTTTTCTGATTCGACCAGTTTCCTTCTTGTTGACTTCGACCAGTCGAATTATTGTAGCCTGCAAAGCCACATCACTCTTCGACTTGCTTGCTGCTCTTTCATCCATTCGTTGTTCATGAGATTCAAGCGTCCCTTGAAGCTCTTCCTTTGTCAATTTCGATAAATATTTTGATTCACCTTTGAAACAATAGCTCTTGTTGTTAAAGTTTATCCATATATCTTGATTTGATTCACTAGCTTCGTAACCCTAATGAAGAAATAAATTATGCTTTCACTATTTTCCATCTGAAGCAGTTCATACGTTCTTTTGTGAGTTTGTAACCTCACCTCTTTCACCTTCTCATCGCCTCCAAAAGATTTTTCCAGAATCTCCCAAGCTTCTTTTACAGATTCTAAATCACTAACCTTTTCGAAGTTGTCTAGACTCAGACATTGATGAACTATAAAGAGTGCTTTATAACTCTTCTTCTTCAATTCTTCGTGTTCTTTCTTTTGTTCTTCTGAAGCTTCTTCTTCAAGCTCTTCTACTCCATCCTTTACAAGATCCCAAAGACCTTGACACCCGAATAGAACTTTCATTTGTTTGCATTAATTCTCATAGTTATCTACTTTCAGAATTGGTACACTTGCTGGATAATTACCATTCCCATAATTCACCGCCATCGTGATTTTCTTCTTCTTCCATTGATCGATAAACCAGAGCTCTTGATACCAGATGTTGGAAATCCACCAATATCTATGACGAATTTCTATCAATCTTGATAAACAAGATTGTTATCACTCACACAATAGCGATGAAAATAAGAAAGAAATTTTAAAGAAGAAAAGATATTAGAGTTTCTGCAGAGTAACTCTCTGTCCACAAACTGTGGAAAACTTTGTTATTCACTTGCAACTGCAAATTTTGTGAATACAATTCAATTGACTTAATTACAAAATAATGAGGTTAGTTTTTTCCCTAAGCCAAAGCCCAAAACTATAAAAGCCCAAAATACCTATTTTGGAACTAAATTAAATCTATCTAGATCTAAAACAAATTTGTGTGTAACAAATTATTCCCACACAAACAAATCTTTTCGACACTCCCTTGTCTCTGTCGAGCAATCTGCTCCGACACAAGGAATTACTTTCAACAGAAAGCACTTTTTAGAAAAAAGGTGAATAATATATAGGAAATCATTTGAAAATTTGAGAATCAACTAGTAATTATCGAGTTAAACAAAGAATCTAAGAGGACAATAAAGAATTTTTTTTAAGGAAAATAAAGATATGGTAATATATGTTTTCTGAAAATAATGGAAAGAAAACAGAAAAAAAAGTGTGTAAAGAAAAGTGACTTTAGTTGAGGTGAATGATCATCACCCTTCTTATTTTTTTTAAAACTGAAACAAACATGTCCTATAATACTTATTACATCCTTATTTTTCTGGAATACCTTTTATTTCTCTTGTGCATTTCATCTTTAAAATATACTAATTGTTCTTCAAACTTATTATTTTTAAAATATAACAGTTAAAAAAGAAAAAAAAATCAATTAATGTGAATAAAATACATAATTTAATAATCAACTCCTAATTAATTTATATATTTGTTTTGTTCAATATGCACACTAGCTAGTTTTTATTAGATGTTAACTCTATAAAAATAAGGCTTAAATACATTTTTTGCCCCTGTAAGTTATCGAGTTTTTGATTTCCGTTCCTGTAAGTTTTTTTTTGTTTGAGTCCCTATATTTTACGTTTTGCTTGAGGTTTAGTCCCTAAAGCCAAAATCCGCAGGAAAATCTGCAGGTTTCCTGTGGATTTTCCTACGAAATTTTCTGCGGATTTTGATTTTAGGGACTAAAACAAACGCGAAAGTGAAATATAGAGACTCATACCAAAAAAAATAAACTTAGAGGGACGAAAATAAAAAAACTAACTTAGAGGGACCAAAAGTGTATTTAAACCTAAAGATAATATCATTTGTCAATAAATTTAGTATTATCATTAATTTTTTAAATTCCTTTAATTTATTTAAAGTATTTTAGATTTAAAAATAAAAATTGTAATGATTAATTAAAACAAGAAAGTATTAAAATATAATAATTAAATCAAAAGAAAAATTCTAACCAAATCACTCCAAGTATTGTACTTATATTTTATATAAGAGTTCCAAAACTAACATTTCTTAATAATAACACGAACATAATTTTATTTTGAAGTAAAACATATATTTAATTTTTGTGTGCACTTGCCTAATGTTAGGCCTTTTTTGTCCATAGTTTATAAGGGGTTTTAGCTTCAACTTTATTAGGTATTCTATTAAGGATATAAATTGCGGTCTTTAATGTTTCTTCTCAAAATCACTCTAAAAATGAAGAATGACTAATCATACTCCTCGTCATGTATTTAAGAGTCTGTGTCGTTCTGCAACTCCATTCATGCTAGATTTTTTTGGCACTTTGTTTTGTGAAACAATTCCACACTCATTAAGGAAAAAGGTGAGGGACCCTGGACGTTGTTCGCCTGATCCATCATACTGACCTTAGTATTCGTCACCATGGTCGAATTTGAGAGCTTTTATTTTCTTTCGAAGTTGAAGTTCGGATGAGTTAAACACATCTAAAGATTGAGATTTCTCATGAATCAAATCTTGGTATCCATACCTCGAGTAATCGTCTCTAAACGTAATAAAATAACATTGTCCATTCCAAAAACTTGTAGTGAAATAACAACATATATCGATATGAATTAGTTCCAAGACATCCTTAGCTCTTTTAACAAGGAAATTCCTCTTGGTTGTCTGCTTACCCTTAATACATTGAATGCAAACTTGAAAGTCTAAACAATCAAGGGATCCAAGAATAAATTTTGACATAAACCTATGATTTCTCACTTTAGATATATGTCATAGTCACTGATGCCATAAAGTGACAAAATTCTCATTCAATTTTTGTTTTGTACCATCTGACTTTGTTTGCATTATTTTGTTATAAAGACACTTAATATCAAGCATATAAAGATGAGTTAAATATGTTTTTCGTTCATATAAATAATTTAAATTGGATTTAAGTCCTTATAATTTTTTTGTCGAATAATGATCCTCCTAAAGTTTTTCGTCTACACTTTTGATCTCTGCCGTCTAATTCCTCTAACGGAAACTGTGCCAATGAAAGACTAAAAGATTGTGAGGGTTATAAACCTCCCTACATTTAAATAATTTTAAAAAAAAATTAACAAAACGATGATGCTGTAATCAATTCTATGTTAAGAGAAAACACCACTCAGTACAATCTTTTCCTTGATCTTTAACATGCAGCCGAGTCAACACTACATGAGAAATAAATTCAGAATTGAATTCATGCTAAAAACAACTATGATGCACAGTGAAATCGCCTTTTTGCAAATCTAGAAACATCTAACTCTAATACTCTCTTTGAATACTTCCCAAAAATTTCATGTGAAGAGTGAAAGAACCAGAATCGGTAGAAAGCCGTTCTCACCCCACTAACGTAATCATGTGAAGTAGTGAAAGAATCAAAATCAGTAAAAAACACACTCTTTTCATAATTAGAGAGAGTGTGATGGAATCATAACCCAGTATCAACATCTCTATGTATTGATGGATCAATAGGATGATCACAAGAAACTCCAACATCTCTTAGATGGAATAAACCCTTTCTCAAGCATTAATCTATGTATAACAAATGCAGGTAACATCTGCATTCTAGCCAAATACAAAGCATGTTTAGTAAATGTATCAACATGAATCAAATCTGAACTCTCCTCAACGATTTTGAAAGCCAAATCAAATTATTTTCTCACCAAAACATGATTTGAAGAATAACCATATAGTATTCCATAATAAATCAAAAGAGATCATAATAGTATCCAACTAGTCAAGTCCATAGCTAAGTTAATTTTCCATATTTTATGGATTTCTAGACCTTAATTCATAAATAATTAAATCACTTTTAAACAATAATGCCACCAAATAAAATAGCCCCTGCTATCGACTAGATATACTGAAAGCACTTCCCATGCTACCAAATGACTTAACACTATAGTTTCAAAATTAAAATTTTACACCTGACATTCTTGTGCTTGTCTACTGTTTTACATTTTCAATCACAAATTCAAAGATATATTTAAGTTTTGTAAATCAGTAATAAATTTGGTAAAGGAATATAAGATTTTCAAAATTTAAATTACTCACATACTTTCAACAAAACTACGAGAAATTTTAAAATTTCAACATGTTTTGAATAGATTTTTTCCCTTCAAATTCAGAAATAGGGTTTGTCTCAGACTTGATGTGTGTGAGAGAGAGAGTTTACGTTTTCAACAGAAAAGAGAAAAAGAGGTAAAACTGCGGTTAAAAGAAGAGGGTTTTAGCGTTCAGTGGTAAGGTTGTAAATATTTAATTTTATTAAGAGTAATTTGATATTTCTCCATAACAAGTGATATCGTTAAAGTTCCTAACGTTAATTTAAGGAACAATCCAAATCACATACAAATCAGAAAAATACTAAGTCAATAACCACATGTACCCACAAAAAATACTTAGGCCGACATTGGAGCTCGGATGTTGAGATAGGTGGTTGCAACAAGGAAGCCAGCTTGAATATTCAGTCGAGTAGGTTAGAGCTTCTTCCTTACTCAAAGAATTAAGTCGGAGGGGGTATCCTATCATCACCTCGGTTGCCGACTGTCCATAGTCAACTAAGATGGTTACGGATGCAAAAGGACGCCCGGACCGTTACACAAAGCATTATGCCTCTTAAAGGAGGGCGGCAGAAGTTACGATAGCTGTCATTATTGAGGGTTTCCAAGGGTCTCTTCATAAAGGCCGCATTTCATCATTTCAAGGGTATAAATAATGACTCTCACATGAGGGATAAGCAAGACACTCATTCTTGAGCTCACACATATCACTATCGTACAACTCAAATCCCTTAATCAATTCAATCACTTTCCCTATTTACTTTATACAGTTGTGACCTCACCGAATTCGTTTTCGGGAGATAGTCCAAACGTGTTTTACAAGAAATCACATGAAATCATATACCGAATGGTTTATTTTATTTTAACTATTTTTTTTATAAACAATAAGATTATTTATTTTTTTTAAAAAAAAATGTTAAAATATTGAAAAAAATATATAAAAGTGAAAGAGTGGTTGTTCGTTAGTTGTAAGCCACCACTTTCCTTTGACATGGTTTAGCTAATTTTTTATTTTAGTTTTTTATGATTTAGCTTAGCTGAATTTTGAAGTCAATTTCAATAACTAACATAACTTATGAATGATAAGCACTCGGTGCAATGATTTGGAATAAATCAGAGAGGGAGAGAATATGCTAAAGTGATTATAAAATGACTTGATGACAAAATTAACAGAAATTTTTTCTGACACCTTCATTTAAAACTATATCCTTTTGTTTATGTCCTAATAAACAATTGAATTCAAAGCATTTTACGTAGTTGCCCATGAATTTGAGAAATGTGTATGATTGGGTGCTTCGTTAATAGCGTAAGCAATGCAATGCAATGTTTCTATAAGCTTCGATATTATTGAATCTTTCTACGTGTAATGCCCTTAGGAAAATAATTAAATCTTAATGCAAGTCATCTCTTATCTAATACAAACATCGTGGATACAACTAAAAGCCTTCTCGTATCATCAAAACATTGTGTGGATAATAGTTATCCATAAAAAAATGTAGATGTATTTGTAAATTATAATCACTAGTAGCACATGCATGACAATTGCCGACTCTATCTTGAGATATTATTATTTGAGTTATTATCATTTTTGTCTCTTATTATATGGACGACTTTCGGTTCATTTTCCTATAAATTTTTATTTTTTTTAAAACTATACTTATTATATGAAGGTTCTATCAATTTAAACCTTCACAAAAAATACACACCACATACTTATGTGACATGTTTAGTGGTATTTTTTATTTTTAATTTGAAATATTTTAAATGCTATGTTGGTAATTAGTTTATTATTATTTTACATTTTTTAAAACTTTTAAAATCTAAAATAATAAATTAAATACCAACGTGACATTTAAAATATTTCAAAGTAAAAATAATAAAACCACATCAACTCAGTTGGAATCAAAAAAATTTAAAAAAAAATGTCACTAAGCATGCCACATAAGCATGTGGCATGTGTCATTTTCTTTAAGATTTAAATTGATAGAATCTTTATATGGGAGGGAAAAAATGTTTATAACCCAACTATTTTTTGTTTAGTATTAGAAGAATATGATTAGTTAGTTTAGTTAGTAGGTACATAGTATTCAGATAATTCAGGAATCAATAAAAAGGAGCATTTATATATTATGGGACATTTTTTTAGAAAAACACATTTGTGAGAGACACACTATATATTCACTCAAATTTTAAAGGTGATAGGTGTGTGAGTTCTTCCACTTATAAATGTTCAAATCTCCACATTGTTAACCAATGTGGGACTTCCCAACACTATTCACAGTTATAATTCTTTTTCAAACTCTTCCTTAAGTATGAGTCTATCCACAATGCTCCCCCTTAACAGGACACCTTCTACAAACATTTTGATACAAGTAAGCTCATTATTTCACTCAAACTAAAGACTCATAATACCATTTGTTGGGAAAATCGGTGGGTCAACACGAGAGCATTTATACACTTTAGGGCATTTTCTTTTAAGCAACACACATTTGTGAGAGACACGCCACATATTCACCAAAAACCTTAAGGTGATAGGTGTGAGTTTTCTCACTAATAAATGTTCAAATCTTCACATCCTAACCAATGCGGAACTTCTTCAAACTACTCACACTTGTAATTCTTTTCAACATATAGGAAGTTAGATATGGTAGTTTTGCTTGAATAACTAACTCCTAACTCATCTATGCAATGTATAAATATAGAAGCCATAGGCTTCATCAATGTAATGAGAAATACATTAGTAACAAGCAAAGCTTGATTCACCTAACACACCCTTCCATGGATTCATTCATCGATATCATGAGAAGTTTCTCATTCAACATGGTATTAGCCTAAGGGGACTATATCGTTTTTCTATTGCCTCTACACACTCTTGCACCATCATTATCTTCTTATTCTTGATATGCTCCAGCTTTTTGTTTCAGAGAACATGAAACCATTGTTTTCTCCGTTTTCATCAAGAAGCTACAATTTTAAAGTAATTGATTTGTTCAATGCAAGCAAGATCGTGTGGTAGTTCTTCATCAAAGGATTCAGCTTCACAGAAATTGAAGTTCCAAATGCAGACAAAGATTTCTATTAAAGCAACGCCGATTAAAGCTTCGAAGAAGTAGTTTATCTCAAAATCCAACTCGAATCCACATTTATTCTCAAAGAAGCAACAACGGAAAATCTTTTAACATTACCACAAAGTGCATAACGTGAAGTTCAAAACTCACAAGTTAGGTCAAGAGTCATGGCATTCACAGGTTACGCAAACACTTTTGCTCCAAAACTCTCAATTAAACCTCAAGAAAGCAATTTCTTTCTATGGAATCATCAAGTTGAGGTGTAATTCTGTCACAAAATGCACAAGATTATGGTAAATCCCTACATCTCTCCTATGTTCAAGAATGAGCATGATTGGATTGAAAATATTATGTATGAAGCCTATGAGGAATGTATTGTGCAAGACCAAGCTTTGTTCACTTGGTTACTATCAACAATATCAGAGTGAGTGCTTCCTCGTGTGTTGCCTTATAAACATGGCTATGAGGTGTGGAACAATGTGCATAAACACTACGATGCTTAAATGAAGGCATGAGTTCATCAACTTCGTGTAGAGTTAAAGATGACCAAAACAATATCTGAATTTGTTCTTCGAATTAGAGCTATTGAAGCTTCACTCATGGAAATTGGGGATACAATTTCAAAACGTGGTCAAATTGACTAAATACTTCAAGGAATCCCTGAAGAGTACAATCCATTCATCATAATGGTATATAGTAAAGTTGATTCAATGGACATATATGAAGTTGAAGGCATGCTTTATGTTCTGGAAGCACAACTTGACAAGTATCGTCAATAACATGTAGCACAAAATGCATAGCCAACATTGTTCAAGCTGGGTTGATTACTCAAGCCAGCAAGTTAACAAATTCAGGAGGTTTTGACTATTACTCACGTGGTAAAGGAAAACCAACTAAAGGAAAAGGTTGAACCAGATCCAACTTCACAACTAGAAACAATTCAACTTTGCAACAAGTATGGACACTCAGTGGTGGATTGCTAGAATAGGATGGATGAAAACTTTGAACCATCACCACTAAAATCTTAAGCTCAAGACACTACCTCCACCAACAATACTCCTGCTTAAGAAGGTACTAAGAACCAAAACACATCCTCCTCTACTGCAAATTCCTATCTAGTTCACCAGGATTAGTTGCAACTATCTCAAGGATTAAAGTCTCGTGCGTGGTTGGCCGACTCAAGTGCATGTCACCATATCACTTCTAACTCTTCCAATTTGAAATATGTTAAATCGTGTGTTGTTCCAAATAAAGTAGTTGTTGGAAATGGACATAACTTAGAAGTTCAAGAAACTGGAAACACTAAATTTCATTCCTCTCTTGTGTAGTTGTTGAAAATACATGTCAGTAGTTAGTTGATCTTTTACATGTGCCCAAGATAACTAGAAATCTCATTTCAGTTTCTAAATTTTCCAAAGAAAAAAAAAGAATATTATAATAAGTGCTTTGTGAAATCTCAAGCATTTAGCCAAGTGCTACTTGAAGGATTCCTAGATGAAAGTGGGCTATATTGCTTCAACACTCCAAAGGTGGAATATTTAAGATGTAACTTGAAGCAGAAAACATATGATGTAGAACCTATAGCTAATAATGTATTAGTTTCCGATAAATCTCTCACTATTGATAAACATGACAGCCCTAGTTAGATAAAGTTTCTCTTTGGCATGCTCGACTGGGGAATGCTCATCCCAAATGTATACATAAAGTGTTAAACTTTTGTAACTTGGATATTAAGAATAAAGAATCTTTTCATTTATGTCATTTTTGTTATCTCGCTAAAGCTTGCAAGTTATTTGCAATATTGTCCACAATTAAGCATACTACTTTATTTAAAAGTGTCCACACTGATTTGTGGGGACCATCACCTGCACCTTCAAGCAATGGATACTCCTATTATATTACCTTTGTAGATACTTATTCCAGGTACACTTGGATCTGCATACTCAAGCACAAAAATGTTGCATTAAGTGCATTTGATTTATTTCAAAGATATATGTTCACTCAATTCAATGTTAATATCAAGGAAATACAATCATACTTTGGGGGTGAATTCAGGCCCTTCAGAAAGTTATTGAATGAACACAGCATAATCCATAGGTTAACTTGTCCACACACCTCACATCAAAATGAGATGGTATAAATAAAACACATACAGATCTTGGAAATAGGGCTCATCATGCTTGCACGTGCATCCATGCCAATAGGACTTTGAAACCACATCTTCACCATTATAGTGTACTTGATCAACATGCTACCTATTAAATGGCTTACCTGAATGCAACTCTCCTTTTTCTGTTTCTCTTTAATAAGCAACTTGAGTATGGTACAATCAAAACATCTGGCTGTGCATGATATCCTTTACTCAGGCCTTACAACAAGAGCAGGCTTTAGTTTATAAGTGATCAAAACATACATCTAGGTGTTTCTACAACACAAAGGGAAAAAATGCCTCAAACTAGAAGGCACAATCTTCACATCAAAAGATGTCATCTCTAATGAAACAGAGTTTCCTTGCAAAACTAGTTATCTCAAGACAGATGGCACTTCAAAAGTTCAAACAAGCCTATCATCCACAACCACAAACTTGATGTTGTTCCTACATGAGTCTAACCTCTATCCTCACTTAGATCAACCATACCTAATCATATGCCTCATAATATCAAAAACTTCTTAGTACTGCATACATATCCATCTTACCTATAGACCATAATGCATTACCTGATGTACATAACCAACAAACTACTTTTGGAAAATTTCAACCATCACCTCATGAGTTACTGAGTAACTCTTCACATGTGTCAAATACATATTAGTTTCCTTCTAGTCCCTCCAACTCCAATTGTCATGGCTCAATTACCAAGTATATTTGTTGAACCTATTGGAAAACATCATGTTATAACATCACATAATTGGCAGTCCGTATCTCAGTCTATCTCACCATCTTTTCACACTCAACTCAATCACACCCTATTTCTATTTAATGATCACCCCATGCGCACTCGAGCTAAGACTAGGTAATCCAAACCAAAGACCTTCATAGTTCATGTTAAACCTTCCATAACAAACAAAGCATTAGCTCAGCCTAAGTAGTTCCAAGCAATGAAATCAAAATAGAAGTCGCATATGAAAAACGGTACATGGGTCCTGACTACTCCAACACCTTATACGAAGCTAATAGGATGCAAGTGGATTTACAAAGTCAAAGAAAATGCATATGGGAGCATCAACAAGTATAAAGAACAACTTGTGGATAAAGTTTTTCATCAAGAACTTGGTTTTGATTTCCATGAAATATTTTTTCCAGTCGTGAAACATACCATACACTACTACAAAATATACCTTTTGTAACACCATATTACAATGGTCGTTCTGTTAACTGTAGTAACAACTCACTTTTGGGCACTTTTTTTAGTTATTTACTAAAAGACATTTCACTACGGTCAATATTAACAATCGTGGTGAAACGTACCTGGAGTGTAAGGATTCGAATCCCAATACCAACAATTTTCTATTTTTCATTACAAATGGGCTTGTCTTTATATTTCATCACGACTGATATTATCAACCATGGTGTAAGGTTCTAACATATCATCACTGTTAATATTTTCAAATGTGGTGAAATGTTTTACATATATATATATATATATATATATATATATATATATATATATATATATATATATATATGTTAAATATTAAAAATTTACCATACAACAATCTCATTTATTATCAAATCTTTTATGACTAAAAATAATCCATTGTAATACAAAAAAAAAATCCATTATCATTTATGGAAGCGGGTCTTGGACAATTGCGTTTTATATAACTTTTTCTAACTCAATAAATTAAGGTTTTTTTTTTACCCACCTCCCTATTGGGGTCACCCCCAGCGAAAACCCCCTTCGGAAATGCATTTCCAAAGTATTTTTTTTCTAAATTTTCCCAGACTTCGGAAGTGCACTTCCGAAAACACCAAATGGGGGGTGTTTTCGGAGATGCACTTCCGAAAACACCTTTTTTCAGATTTTAGTGTAATTCGGAAGTACATTTCCGAATTATGCAGAAGTCTATTTTTTTTATGATTTTTCTAATAGTCTCGTACAAAAGATATATTGCACGTATAATATATACAAAACGAAAAATCCAAACAAAACAAACGACATATCAATGTAAAATACGAATATAATAAATAAAATGCAAATAATATATACAGACTGAGTCATAATGTGCGAAATATATAATCCGATACAAAAAAAAATAAACCCGAACCCCTACTGGGTATACCTAACCCTCTCTCCCTGAGACCTCCTCTGCCGCTTGTATGCCGCCGCACGGCCCGCATCAGTGACGATCCTCTCCATCACGGTGACTGCCTCTGGACCGCCCTGATCAACGATACCTCGATCCAATGCGTCCCGTCCAAGCATCTCTATCCACTGGCAGATCGCCGGGAGATCAATGGCGTGTTCATCCTCGTCCTGCTGGTTCTCAAGGATCTCCTCGTGTGCTGGCCTAGGAGCGCTGGGAGCGTCGGGTCTCATTAGAGGATGTGACACCCGATAGAACCATGTGACATACCCCTCCACAATGTGCCAGTCCTGGGTGATCTGAATGCGACGATACTCCTCTAGGACCACATGATGCTCCCAATCTGCAAATATGTCAGTGAGATGCACTCGGGTCACTGTGTCGGGATCAGCCTCAAAAGGTGACCTGGGTATCAGCTGCAAAAATCCGAACTTCCGCATGCACCGCTCAGGGAGATTCCGCACCATGGTGTTGGTCCCGCATGCCAACCAGCCAAAATATAACGAGATGCTGTCAAAGGCAACAACATCAGTGTAGTCGCTGAATGGCCTCCAACTGATGTCATCGTGCATCGTGCAGTCAAGGTACCCACGTTATGGTCCCACTGCATTGGTCCCCCTCTGGAGAATGTATCGGGCAGCCCTAGGCATGGCGTCCTCGTACTCAGGATAACCGTGGAAGTCGTGGATGCGAGGGAAGTAGGAGATGATCCAGCTCTTAAACACAAACACGATAATGTATTAAAAATGAATACGAAACATAAATAAATGTGAAACAATTAAAATGAAACGTATCGTCAGTAGTGTGCAGCATCTGGTCAACTGCCTGGTCCTCCAGTTGGAGGCCTCATTTAGCTTCTGGTATAGGTATACCAGAGTAACTGACCCCCAGTTCCACTGGTGAACGGTAGTCAAGTCCATGATGTAGCGGAGGTAGGTCACGTCGACATATCTTGCACTCTTGTCCACAAAGATTACAACGCCTACTATAAACATGAACCAGCACCGGAGAGCGCAGGCACGGTGATACTCCAAAAATAGGGCGCTCTCCGCCTCCTCGGATTCGGCCTCCGCCACCAGGTGGTTCTCGAAACAAGCGTTCAGTATGGTGAACCGGATATGAGGCCCATTTGTCGCCTGGAACTCATAGTCGGCCATATCTGGCTCTATACCCATATAGAGCGTTATCCACTCAATGGCTTCGATCCTCTGGATCCGGGAATGGTCTAGCAGCCTCCCTCTGATCGGCAAGTGGAGAAGACACTGCACATCGTGCAAGGTGATCGTTATCTCCCCATATGGTAAGTGGAAAGAAGACGTCTCCCTGTGCCACCTCTTCACAAAGGCCCCTTGCATGCCGTGGCTGATGGTGGTATACCCCGTCATGCATAGCCCACCTAGCCCTGAAGCTCTCACCGTGTCGTTAAACCACTGTGCCTCTGGTTTAAAGAGACTGAAAATCTTTCGGGCGTGGTTCAACTGTTTCAAGGTCTGTCTCTCCTGTTACAACAAAAACAAATAAAAAACATTGTTAATTAGACCGTTAAGAAAATGTTGAATAAACAGCTAAATTAAAAACGGTTAAATAATAAAGTCGGGCAAATTATAAAAAATATATCTCCCCCTCAGATACGCCGAGCGACGTGCTCGTGGTATGTAATTAGCAACGTCGTGTCACTAGGCCCTCCCGGGTAGCCCTCCTCCTGCTCCTGCTCCTCCTCCTCCCCGTCTGGAGGGTCAACATCCGGTACCTCCTCCGCCTCGTGGTATGTAATTGCCTCCTCCTCCTCTTGCTGGCGGGAAGAAGAGACCCGAGCCAGCCGACTCCTGAATCCAGATGAGGATGTACCCTCGTCCATCTGCACGGGTACTCGCACACGACGACCCCTTCCCTGCGTCGACGTCAGCTGCGCCGCCCGCTCGCGTCTAGCCGACGCAGTCTGGCTCTCTTTACCCTGTCTGATGCGTGTTGGGTTGCCTGCCATGTTCCTGAAAACAATTGAAATCAATAAGAATGTGAAACAATTGAAAAAAACAAAAAAAAATCAATTATGGACCACTTTAGAAGTTCATTTCTGAAACTGGGAATGGAGGTGTGTTCGGAAATGAACTTCCGAAACACCCCTGCGAAGCATTTTCTGCAACTTCCATGGAAGACCCCAAAATCCAACATCAAAACTAATTTTAATCATTCTAAACAACCTAAATAGCAGTACCAACTTACCCCAATATAATTTTTGCAATTTCTAAACACCCTAATAGAGATATGAGTCATAGATCTAAAAATTGAAAAAATTGAAAAACTTACCACTAATAGAGATTGAGATGATTTAGGTTGAGATTGAGTCGTCTTTGGCAATCTCTGACTAGTTCACACACTTGCTTTTGCAGAAATTTTGAAGAGAGGATGTTTGGAAGAAGATTTAAGGTAAAATGAATGGGGGAGGAGGTTGTTTTGCTTAATCTGCAAAACACACAGTATTTCGGAAATGCACTTCCGAAATGGTGTTTTCGGAAATGCATTTCCGAAATAAGACAAATTTTGAAAGAAAAAAAGGCGTTTTCGGAGATGCATCTCCGAAACCACCATTTTTTTGCATTTCAGAAATATATTTCCGAAGTAAGGGGTATTTTGGGTTTTTCATCAGAGGTGACCAAGAGAGTAAGGAGGTGGGTAAAGAAATAATCTAAACTAAATGCACTGAAACAATATAATTGAGACAAAATTTAAGAAAAAAATACAAGTCAATTCGAATTAAATCAAATCTTTAATGTATTGAGTTAGATAATGTTGCAAAAAAATACGTTATCAAGAATCCACTACAATCATTTGTGGGTTGATCTATTATTTTGCTTTTAATTATAGACATATATATTATTAAAATTTATTTTATAATAATATTTAAAAAGAGTCGGCAATATTATTAAAAGAGAGAAACATGAACTTGACTCAGATTTCTCCACTTGTAGGACTGGGGACTAGAGGTTTTACTGTGGAACAAACAACAATCAAAGTTGCTCCAAGTTATTTGGTCAAACATGAGAAACCTTGTTCTGACAATCAACATGTCTTTATACCATTTATATTTGATATTTTTGGCTTTTGTTGCAAAGATGGTAGATATTTTAAAAAAAGTCTAGAGGCTCATAGATAACAATGTTGTGTCTCTTAGGACTATAGACTTTGTTTTTAAGATGCATGCTTGATTTTAAAAAAAGGTAGCAACGCAACTTGTTATACGTTTGTCTTCCATTTATGTATAAAAAATGTCTCTTTATGAATTTTCCATGTTCTTTTTTTAGGGGTCGGTTTCTAAAATTGGATCAAAGTCTCTAAATTGTTTGAGACGGTCATGCTCATCTATTTGTTTGTTTGACCGCTGAACCTATCGGACCACACCAATTTCTATAGAAAGTATTGCATATTTGGTCCTTTGATCTTTTCAACCTATCATACCCTCTGGTGTCTGATTTGTCTGACCAGCCGAGTTAGTCCGAATTTTAAAAGACTGCTCGGACATTACTATTTCATCATTCTTAAAGTAACTAATACAAAAGTAATTTGCAGCATTCATTTTGTGGGACTAAAATAGAGATTTTGCAAGAAGATGTCGATTGTGGAAGGCCTACCTCTTTCGCTTTGATATGAATTGCAAGCTAGCAAAAATCAAAAGCGACAAATTAAAGCAACTAAAGTACAAATATGAAAATTTTGGCAAAGAAAATATTGAAGGAAGGATATAGCAAACAAAATTAGGTAGAAATCTTATTCCATGAGACGTGAGGAAAGGCTTAGAAATATCTCACAAGTATAAAACTTGCTGCAAACTTTTATAATTAAAGGCATGAAATTAGTTTTATGAAGGATGTAACCTTTCTAATTCATAGTAGTTATGAAACTTTATATGATCGTGCTCATTACTCTTTTAACATGATGATGCTTTTCTTGCACCTATTAAAAGTCAGCTTAAATTTGATGTTTATGATCTACCAGAAAAAGCATAAGAACAATAAGAAGATGACATTGACATCTACATTTACTTTGAGCCATGTTTTTTGTGTCCAAATTTAGAAAGAAAAAAAGTTTGAAAGTTTATGAAATTAAGTTTTTGAAAATAAGTATTTTCATTATTTTTTTTTATAGGGTAAGATTTAGCCGAGTTGGGTCTCATATTATGGCTTAGAGAAAGCTTCAATGATCAAATAATTGAGCAAGGAATGCCAACATAATATTTAGAGTGTGTTTGTTTGATGGATTAAATTTACAATTTTGGAAATGTTATTCCTAAAAATATTATTATTGGAAATATAATTCCTATCAATTTGTTTGACAATCTATTTAGGTTCCTAAAAATATTTTGAAATTTTATTTTATTTGAAGGATGTAACCTTTCTAATTCATAGTAGTTTTAAAATAAATATATAAGTGCTAAAATAATATATAAGTGGGTAGTTTTAGTTGGTTATTTTTTATTTCCATATGAATATAAGATTTCACACATGGGCGGATCTACAGGCTAGCGGACACGGGCATGTCCAGGCTCAACCCCTCCTTTCGTTGTATACTCCCTATCTAATAGTCGATTTTTAGACAACACCAGAGGCAAAATTAGTAATTTTTAGACAAAATTAAGGAAAAAATTAGTAAAAACAGAGTGTGAAATTTTTGGACAAAATCAAGGGCAAATTTCTTAGACAAAATCAAGGGCAAAATTAGTAAAAATAAGATGTAAAATTAGTAAAAATAGGGTGTAAAATTTTTGCCCAGACTTTCTAAAATTTTTGGCTCCGCCACTGATTCCACCCTTTGGCATGAGAATAAATGATATTCCAAAGAATAAAATATACTCAAGAATAATTTATTAAAACTTCAAACAAACATGGGAATATGAGATTCCAAACCTCACATTCCCGGAAATCCTATTTAAATTCTTCAAACAAACACCCCATTTACCTGTTATTTATTAAAGGGAGCATTACATATAGATGATAAACACGAGTTAAACTAAGATCTTTGTGTGATCAAAGTTGAAATTTTACTAATTGGACCAACTTAGGTTGGTTTAGAATTGTATTCTAAGAAACGACTTTGCATTACAACAATGTATTCATAATTGTTCTTCCAAATAAAAAAACTCAAAGCTTTGCATTTTCTTCTCCTTCATCTTCTACAAAGGTGTGATTCATGGTCAATTTTAACTTTAAATCATTGGTGTTGATCATTTTCTTCTTCATTTATATTTAAGATAAGGAAAAAAATTCATAAAAAGATTAAATATAAGATTGTTAGAACTTGGAATCACGAGGTTGGTGAAAATTGAGGAGAGAGAGAATGCATATTAACGTTGTTTGAGATATCCATTGGATATTTATACAAATTACAGTTGATCGGGACACAAGTAACAAAACTGAAACTAACTACCTATAGCCAGTTACGCCAAACCTTTAACCGATTACAGCTGTTTCTAAATACAATTTTAACATAGTGGTAACCGGTTACCAAAATGCAGTAGCTGGTTACACCTGTTCTAACAGCCAAAAATACTACACCCTGTAACCGATTATAAGAATGTATTAACCAATTATAGCACTTGAATTATTAATTTTTCACAACACATCACCTTAATTCAAGTGCTCCAAGTCTTCCATGTCCAAGTTTTTCTTCAATCTCTTGAACACTTTAATTGTAACTCTTTTGGTCAGCAAATCGGCTACTTGGTCATCACTTCTACAAGTTGTCTCAAGTAGTGAAACCTCATCTCAAAATACTTGCTCCTCTTATGTGAAATTGAGTTCTTAGCAAGGTTTATAGCAGAAAAGTTATCAACCATGAGCGTTACAACGTCACCCATTTTGTTTCCTAACTCCTTCAACAGATTCATTTACCACATGGCCTGGCATGCAAACAACGAAGCGACAATGTACTCTGCCTCACAAGAAGAAAGTGTTGTTATCGGTTCCTTCTTCGAACATCATTCGATTGGTGTTTCACTAAACATAAAGATGTATCCAGTTGTAGACTTTTTATCATCTTTATCTCCGCACCAAGTGGAATCGGTAAAATCAAGAAAATTGCATTTTCTACCTGTGTCTATTGCGGGAAAAAGAACTTTGTGGCCAATATATTATTTGATGTGTCTTAGAATCCTCTTGAATGCTTCCAAGTGAGACACCTTACATTTCTCCATGAATCTACTCACAATACTAACACTAAAATCCAAATTCGATCGCGTATTACACAAGTAATGCAAGGATCCAATCAGCCTCCTATACTGAGTTTGATTAACGTGAAGGTGAGAAAAATACACAAGAAGGGGGTTGACTTTTGTATGGATAATTATTTCTACTTCTATGAAAACTAACTTCAAAATCTAAACAAGTTCAGATTCTGATCTTAGAGATGTTACAGCGAAATATTAAGGTTTAGAAGCAAGGAATAAATAAAGGATGACACGCACAATTATCCTGGTTCCTCCCAAAAATCGCGATTAGTCCAATCCCCTTGTACTATAAGAGAATTTTCACTATAATCTAACATATTACAACTTTGCTCAAGCAAACTAGCAAGAGACTTCAATTGCTTAATCACACTAGAATGAGACTTTTGTTCAAGCACACGGACAAGAGGCTTCAACTTATCTAGTAAACTAGCAAGATACTTCCTATACTCTAAACAAATAGTTTAGAAGATTGAATAACAAATGCATTTGATATACAATCAGATGTGAAATTGTAATACAATAGACATAAATAATCTTAACACTTAAGACTTCTAAGATATACAAAGATAAGAACTATTAAGGACTTATGCAAAGAAACAGTTATGTTCACGTTATCTCAATGTTGTTGTGTAATGTGTTGTTGTCTTCCTTCAAATATTCATCTCCTTTTATAAAGGAAAAAAATAGACGTTGAAAGATAACTTGCACAAGTGGTCTTTATCGAAAAGCTTTTCCAAAAGAAACGTTGGAAGTTGTTATACAAAAAGTTACAATCTTTTGTACCAGCTTTATCCAAAGCACCTTTTTCAACTGGGTATCTACTGAGCTATTGGAGTAGACACAAGAAGCCAAATTAACTCTTCTTTAGACTTGCGCTATAAATACCTAGTTAACATTCTTTAAAATCTGGTATTGTCAAATTAGATATTCATCAGAGTTTGAGCATAGTTTAGAAGTCGAGTTCCCTAATTGGTCTTCAAATTCTAAGTCATCAGATTCTGAACCTTCAGAATATGAGTCTTTAGGTTCTCTTCATATGATATTTCAAGGTCAGAACCAGGTTAAATTTTATCTTATTATCCTTCACAGTTGAACATATGTTAGTATACCATATTGTTCTTTTAATAATTTGTTATTATCAAAATTTAAGGGATATGAACAAATTTATTCCAACAATATTCCCCTTTTTGATGATTGCAAACAAAAGTATTTAAGAACATTGGTCGGTCATTTTAACTAACTAGATGACATCAGGGTATGAGGTTTATGAGCTCCCCCTGAGTCTAATAGTCCTAAATTTGAGGTTTGTAAGCTCCCCCTAAGTCCTATCCAAGTTAATTAAGCATATCTTAGTAACATAAATGATAATCTTCATAATTTAAATTCAAAAGTTAAAAAAAAATAAGTTCTTATTAGATCGGTTCATGTGCATTGATAATGCTCTTACCTCCTTAAATATTTCCATATTTTTCTTCCCTTTTTGTCATTAACAAAAAATTGACAGAAAAATTAAAGAGAGAAAAGATATTCAAGATAAAAAAAATATCTTTTGAAGAAAACCAGTTCAAAGTTGCAAAAGACAAAATAAAGCAAATAAGAATAGAAAACAGGTTCTAAATCCTAATCCTTCTCTAGAAGTGCCAGAATAGTCTTAAGATCATAACCTATTTCCTCTTGCTTATAAACCACATAACTAAACTGAGCATCCACAATTTCACCAGCTTCTGGAACCACCTCAGAAGCAACTAAACTAGAAGGCGCCTTCTCAGAAACTTCAGGTGCAGTGTGCTCAGCTCCAGAAGTAAACTCTTAAACTAGTTGAACAACTTCAGGAGCAATGGTAACAGAGTTATGTTAGAACAAGAATTGTTCTGATCAATATTCTGTATTTTGATGATAACATTATATATGAATTTTGTATAAGATAATGTGGTACTCTAACCCTTTGCATTTTCCATTTCAGGAAATATATAAAGAGTATGCACAAATCAGCGCTCAAAAGCAACTAACTCAGAAGGTTCTGGATGGCTTCATCAGAACATGCTCTAGCAAGACATCAGAAGATTGTCAAGCAGAATCAGAACATGAATTGGAAAGCATCAGAAGAATGAAAGTCAGAAGAACAAGCTCTGAAGTTCTGAATGGTATCACGCTCAAGCTCTTCAAAGTCAGAAGATAGAAGATTCTCTGCACCAAAGCTGATGACTCTGATATTCAAACGTTGTTATCTACAAAATATGAGTCCAGAAGAAAGTACAAGATGAAAGGCTGAAACTTCTAATCTCTGACTAACAAAAGGAACGTTAGAAGCTACAAAAGGCAAAGTCAGTAAAAGCAACAAAAGCAAGGCTCGAGGTAGTTGACAAAAGTGTGAAACATTAAATGCAGCGTTGTACTTGTTAGAACAAGATTTGTTCTAATCAATATTATGTCTTTTGATGATAACATTATATATGAATTTTGTATAAGATAATGTGGTACTCTAATCCTTTGAATTTTCCATTTCAGGAAATATATAAAGAGTATGCACAAATCAGCGCTCAGAAGCAACTGAATCAGAAGGTTCTGGATGGCTTTATCAGAACATGCTCTGGCAAGAGATCAGAAGATGGTCAAGCAGAATCAGAACATGAACTGAAAGTATCAGAAGAGTCAGACTCTGAAGATGAGCCGGAAAACATAGCACTGATGGCCACTGTTGATGAAGAGTCAGAATCTACATCAGACTCAGATTCTGAAGAGGTATTTTCTGAACTCTCTAGAGATGAGTTAGTTTCCAGCTTAATTGAACTTCTGGAAATCAAGGCTAAACTTAGTATCAAATACAAAAAGCTGACAAAACTCTTTGCATCTGAAACTAAGAAGTTTAAAATAGAAAATGCTGAACTTAAAGAAAAAGTTTTGAAACTATCTAAAGATGCTGAATCATCTTCAAGTTCAGAAAAGTGTATTCCAAGTGTGAACAATATTCTTAAGGAATATGACTTGAGTTTCAGGAAGTTTCTATCTAGAGGTATTGGCAGAAGTCAGCTAACCTCTATGATATATGGTGTAAGTGGAAACAAGAGAATTGGCATAGGCTATGAGGGTGAAACCCCATATAAACTTGAACCAGTTGATGAAATGGTTATTACATACAAACCTTTGTATGATCTATTCAAGTTTGGCCATTCTCATGATATAAAGCACACATCTAACTCTAAGAGTTTCCACATAACATACACCAAGAAATATGTTGCACACACAAGAAAATCTTATGATAAATTCTGTGCTAAACCTCAGTTCAATCAGAACATGAGGAGAACTAACCCAAAAGGACCCAAAAGAATGTGGGTACCTAAGGAAAAGATTATCCCTGTCGTAGATCTCCTTCAAGGCTCAAAAGACAAAGGAAAACATGTCATGGTACCTAGACTCTGGGTGCTCGCGACACATGACAGGAAGAAGGTCTATGTTCCAAGACCTGGAGCTTAAATATGCTGGAGAAGTTAAGTTTGGAGAGAACCAGAAGGGCAAGATCATTGGCTCTAGAACCATATGCATTGGTAACTCTCCCTCTATAAATAATGTTCTTTTAGTAGATGGATTAGCTCATAACTTATTGTCCATAAGTCAATTAAGTGACAATGGTTATGACATTATCTTCAATCAAAAGTCTTGTAAAGCTATTAGTTAGAAGGATGGCTCAATCCTTTTTACAGGCAAGAGAAAGAACAACATTTATAAGATTGATCTTTCTGATCTTAAGAATCAAAAGTTTACTTGCCTTATGTATGTGAGTGAAGAGCAGTGGGTCTGGTACAGAAGATTAGGTCATGCTAGTTTGAAAAAGATTTCTCATATTAACAAACTTAATCTGGTCAGAGGACTCCCAAATCTGAAATATAAATCAGATGCTCTTTGCGAAGCATGTCAAAAAGGGAAGTTTTCAAAACCTGCATTCAAGTCTAAAAATGTTGTCTCTTCCTCTAGGCCGCTAGAACTTCTGCACATTGATCTTTTTGTCCCAGTCAAAACAGCATCAATCAGAGGGAAGAAATATGGATTAGTCATCGTAGACGACTATAGCAGATGGACATGGGTAAAGTTCTTGAAACACAAGGATGAGTCTCATGCTGTGTTCTTTGACTTCTGCACTCAGATTCAATCTGAGAAGGAATGCAAAATCATAAAGGTCAGAAGTGATCATGGTGGTGAATTTGAGAACAGATTCTTTGAGATTTATTTCAAAGAAAATGGTATTTCCCATAATTTCTCTTGTCCTAGAACTCCACAGCAAAATGGAGTTGTAGAACGAAAGAATAGGACTCTACAAGAAATGGCTAGAATCATGATCAATGAAACCAATATGGCTAAGCATTTCTAGGCAGAAGCAATTAACACTGCATGTTATATTCAGAATAGAATCTCTATAAGACCTATTCTAAATAAGACTCCTTATGAATTGTGGAAGAACAGAAAGCCCAACATTTCTTATTTCCATCCATTTGGATGTGTATGCTATATTTTGAATACTAAAGGTCATCTGCATACGTTTGATTCTAAAGCTCAAAAGTGTTTTCTACTTGGATATTCTGAACGCTCAAAAGGCTACAGAGTATACAATACTGAAACTCTTGTAGTTGAAGAGTCAATCAATATCAGATTTGATGATAAGCTTGGTCTTGAAAAGTCAAAGGAGTTTGAGAATTTTGCAGATATAGAAATCTCTAACTCAGATCTTGAAGAACCCAGAAGCAAAGTTTCAGAAGATCAAGTTGCTGCCTCTTTAGAGAATCTCAGAATATCTGAAGAGCCAACACCCAGAAGATCTTCTAGACTCAACTCTGCTCATCCAGAAGATGTTATCATTAAAAAGAAAGATGATCCTATTAGAACAAGAGAATTCCTTAAGAACAATGCAGAATGTCAATTTGGTCTAGTATCTCTGATTGAGCCAACTTCTGTTGATCAAGCTCTGGAAGATGCTGACTGGATAATTGCCATGCTAGAAGAACTAAATCAGTTTACAATGAATGATGTTTGGGAACTGGTTCCAAGACCAAAAGGATTTAACATCATTGGAACTAAGTGGGTCTTCAGAAACAAGCTAAGTGAAAAAGGAGAAGTTGTAAGAAACAAAGCCAGACTGGTTGCTCAGGGCTATAGTCAGCAAGAAGGCATTGAATATACAGAAACCTTTGCACCAGTGTCCAGGTTAGAATCTATTCGCTTATTAATTTCATTTTCCACTCAGCATAACATCATTCTGTATCAGATGGATGTTAAGAGTGCCTTCTTAAATGGTTATATAGATAAGGAAGTATATGTCCACCAACCTCCTGGTTTTGAAGACTCTAAGTCTCCAGAACATGTTTTCAAATTAAAGAAATCATTATATGGCCTGAAGCAAGCTCCCAGAGCTTGGTATGAAAGATTAAGTTCTTTCCTTCTAGATAATGGTTTCACTAGAGGACAAGTGGATACAACTCTCTTCTGTAAAACCTTTAAAAAGGATATTTTAATTTGCCAAATTTATGTTGATGATATCATATTTGGAACATCTAATGCTACACTTGGAAAGGAGTTTGCTAAGTCTATGAAGGCAGAGTTTGAAATGAGCATGATGGGAGAACTTAAGTATTTCCTTGGGATCCAGATCAATCAAACTTCTGAAGGAACTTTTGTTCATCAGACCAAGTATGTGAAAGAACTTCTGAAGAAGTTTAATCTTTCAGAAAGCAAAGAAGCAAAGACTCCTATGCATCCAACGTGTGTATTAGGTAAGGATGAGGTAAGTAAGAAGGTAGATCAGAAGCTCTACAGAGGTATGATTGGATCTCTTCTATATCTTACTGCTTCTAGACCTGATATTCTATTCAGTGTATGCCTGTATACTAGATTCCAATCAGATCCTATAAAATCTCACTTATCTGCTGTTAAGAGAATTCTGAGGTATCTGAAAGGTACTACTAATGTTGGTTTAGTCTACAGAAGATCTGAAGAATGCAACTTAGTAGAATATTGTGATGCTGATTACGCTGGAGATAGAGTTGAAAGGAAAAGTACTTCTGGAAGCTGTCAGTTTCTAGGAAGTCATCTGATATCTTGGTACAGCAAGAAGCAAGCCACAATTGCCCTCTCTACAATAGAAGCAGAATATGTTGCTGCTGCTGGATGTAGTACACAAATGCTCTGGATGAAGAGTCAGCTAGAAGATTATCAGATATATGAGAGTAACAGTCCTATATTCTGTGATAATACTTCTGCTATTTGTTTATCTAAGAATCCTATCTTACATTCCAAAGCTAAACATATTGAGATTAAACATCACTTCATTAGGGACTATGTTCAGAAGGGTGTTCTTTCTTTAAACTTTGTGGATACAGAACATCAGTGGGCTGATATCTTCACAAAACCCCTTGCTAAAGATAGGTTTAAGTTCATTCTGAAGAATATCAGTATGGATTTATGCCCAGAATGAAAGGATGAGAAGATCTGATATATGTATTAGATTTGAAATGCTTATTTATTTTCTTATCAGATATTCTGAACTTGTTTATCAATTAGATATTCTGATTCTGTTATTGCTAACGTTTCATATGTCTAAGTTGATTCAAAATTTCTTTTAAAGCAAAACAGCTGTCACCAGCTATTCCAGATGATGAACACGTGTTCATTCTGAAGGGACAAGCATGCGTGCAGTTGATGAGATGCCGCCCTAGGTAATTGTGCAAATCATTTCAAATATCATGTTTTTCTCCTAACGTCACTCAACATTAAATACATTTGATTCTCTGCATTCTGTAACTGTTCATTCTCATAATTTAATTGCATTTTGTTTCAAATCCGTGCCTATTTAAACACCTCTCATAATCTTTTTTACTCTTTTCACACATTCATCATTCTCTAGTTTTATGCGTTTCTGTCATTTGTTTTCTCTCTTCTCAAACCCTAAAAAGAAACCCAGTAATCTCAGAAGTGCTTCAATGGCCTCACCTTCAAATCAGAATGTTGGTTCGTCTTCTCAGCAACAACATCAACAAGAACAAGTTCAAGAGCAACAACTTGTTCCCCAGAAAACTTGTTTGATTCCGTTGGATCAGTTGGAAGTTATTTGCGAGTTGATGGTAGATTTTGATAATCTGGAAAAACATGATGTCCATCTTACAGAGAATATGGTTTTTCAAGGTTGGGGACCTTTATTCTATGATCTGTGTGGACCAGTCTATCCGGATTTAGTGAAAGAATTCTGGGTTCATGCAACCGTTATGCCTAAAGCAATTCTCTCCATAGTTCATGGTGAACTCTTCTCAATTACAGAAACCCTAATAAGGAAGTTGTTTGGGTTGATGAACGTTGAAGGTCTTACTGAAGCAACTACTAGAACTGATTGGGATTCTATTTATGCTGAGATCTTTCAAAATGGAAAGAAGTCAAAGGAAGTTAAGGATCTGAAAACTATATACAAGGTATGGACTAAGATCCTTCTGGGTTGCTTCTACCACAGAAAATCTACAGTTTCTTCAAATTATGTTAACAAGGATCAACAATACATTATGTATTGTATTGGAAATCAAATCAAAGTGGATATTCCCTACATCATCTTCAATCACATGTGGCACGCTGTGAATGATTCTAGAGAATAAAACAGACTGAAGAATCCTAACAACAAAAGGAACATTATCCATTTTGGGAGAATCATCACAAATCTTCTGGTCCAAACAAAAATAGTTGAAAATCTGGAGAACACTGGCATAATCAAAGATCCTTACACCATTATTGGAAGTACTCTGAATGCTCATACTTTGAAGAAAATGGGCATAATCAAGTCTATTGATTCTACTCCTCAAGTAAACACAGAAGTTAGGTCCAGAAGAGGTCCTGTTCTGGGTGACTTTGAGTTGTTCTTCAAGAATGAATGTCCAGAAGTTATTGTCCACTACATTGCTATGCACAAGGAAGCTGGTTCTAATTGTGATCCTATTTGGATAAGCAAGCAGAAAGCTCTCACTACTGCTGATCATGTTCTAGAAGTAATGCCTGAGCAAGAAAGAAGAACAAAAAGAAAGTTGGATCTTCCAACAATCAGTAAAGAGAAGAAGGAAGAAGAGAAAGCTAAAGAAAAGAAGGAAGAAGAGAAGAAGAAACAAAAGGAAGTTAGGAAGAAAGAGAAGAAAAATAAGAAAAAGAAAGAGGAAGAAAAGAAAGAAGAAGAAAAGAAGCTGCAGAAAAAAGAAGTTGAAAAAGAAAAGAAGAAGGAAGACTTGAAAGGAAAGCAGAAGATAGTTGAGCAGAAGTAGAAGAAAAGGAAGACAGTTGGTGAAGGACCTGCTAGGCCTCCAAAGAAGAAGCTCCCTTCAGGTATTGTAATTTCTGAACCTGGTTCTGCTCCTGAGTTAAATTCAAACGTTGTATCAACAGAAGCTACCCTAGAAATTCAACCAGAAAAAGCCCCAGAAAAAGCCCCTGCTAAACCATCTCCAACCACCAATGTTCTCACCCCTCCTCCTTCACCCAAGTCTAAAGGCATTACGCCTATTCTTGATTCTGAACCCCCAGTTTCTGAACCAATCTTTGAAGCCACACCCCTAAACACCATCATTCCTCCTCACGCAAATATATCCACTTCTCAACCTCCTCCACATTCCCACTACACTCTTGTAGACACTGCTGTGTTCTGCAATTTCTCACCTCCATCTTCTGAACCCTTTGAATCTGATTCATTCACCAACCTTATGAAGCAATATCCCTGTAAACCCAAACCAACTTCTGACCCTATTGTTGTGGTTTTAGACTCAGACCGTGAAGCTGAATCCTCTCAACCACCCTCCTTTCAAACAATATTTGTTATGGATAGAGTTCCTCAATCATATGCCCTCTCCTATCCAGATAAGCCAATCTCCTCTCTCAATCTTCAAACTCCCATCTCACCTCCCAAATCTAAACCCCCAAGACCTTATGTTGATGCAAGTTTTGAGTTTTTATCTAACAAGTTCAGAACAGGTTTAGATGTTCTGAAGGTTGCTCATGAATCCAAGATGGATCATGTAGCTGCTGGGAAGCTCTGGAGAGCTTTTAGAAGGGAGATTCACTCTGACTTTCTGGATCTTCAGAAAGAGTGCTTAGCTGCTGCTCCTGGACCTTCTGGATTCCTTCTGGAGTATGATGATGGAAGATACTACCATCCCATCACCATCTAGAAGCCTCTTGAAGAGAAGGAATTTGTTGATGAGCTTGAAGAAGAAAATCCTTTGGCAATAGTTGTGTGGAAGCCACATCCATACAAGGTTCTGACTGGAGATTTTTAGGCCTTGTTCAACTGGCTCAGGGAGAACCCTTCTGACAAGGCTCCTAACATGGTCTTCCCAGAAGTTGTCTACCCTCCAGAACCAGAGACTCCAACTCCTCTAGAAAATCTGGTTGCAATTCTTGAAGGCCTAGAACATCCTGCTACAGAGATTCCTGTTGAGGAAAATCATGAAGATGTTCTTATGGTTGAAGCTGATGTTGCAAATCCTCTTGTTTTGGAGAACAACTTTGGTGCTGCTTCTGTTGGTCCTTCTGCTTCTGTGCAGATAAACACTATGAAGGAGCTCCAACAATATCAAGCTAACTTGGCTCTTCGTCTGGACAAGCACGAGGATACACATGCTGAGTTCAGATCCTTCATGCAGACCCAAAAGGAAGCTACTCAGAAGCAAGTTGAAGACACTGCTGAGATTAAGAACCTTCTGACCGTCTTAGCTTCTAAGCTTAGCCAGTCGTAGTATGTCTTGTGTCTTAGTGTGCTTTCTTTGTTTTTTGCATCTGCTTGACTTGCATCTGTTTCTGTACTGATTATCTTCTGATTAATTATCAATGAAAAATTATCCTTTCTTTCTTCACTCTGTGTGTCTTTTTCATCTGAATCTTTTATGCTTTTTGATGTTATGACAAAAAGGGGGAGAAATGTGATAATTGAAATGATTTATAATATCAGTTGCTGGGATTAAGTTTCAACATTCCTAACATTATTTGCAAGTTTTTTTGTCTTTGATAGTTTTGCAGGAATATGATATTCTGGACAAAGCTCAACATGAGAAGCAAATTCACGGGGAAAAGCAATTCTAAGGAATATCAAGCTCTTAAAGAATTGAAGCAAGCTTAGTGCTCTGAAGCTTCAAGATCAGAAGCAAGAAGAATGCTCTGACACAAAATACAATTGATTACAAAGAGAAATTCAAAGCTTTGCAGCTGTCCAATGGAAGCTCTGAAGAGAAGCTCTGAATGTTCTGAAGTTCTATTCAAAGTGAAAGTCTCAACTGAAATGGAAAAATACTCAGGGAAGTCTTTTATTTATAAATTCTTCTAGTATTAATTTCAAGGGGAGATTGTTAATCTCAAGGGAAGACATATTCACACACTCTGATTATATGCTTATTCTATATATGTGTAATTGTCTTTGTTCATCTGATATTCTGGATACAAATTCATATCAATTATAAATGTTTTTGTCATCATCAAAAAGGGGGAGATTGTTAGAACAAGAATTGTTCTGATAAATATTCTGTGTTTTGATGATAACATTATATATGAATTTTGTATAAGATAATGTGGTACTCTAATCCTTTTCATTTTCCATTTCAGGAAATATATAAAGAGTATGCACAAATCAGCGTTCAGAAGCAACTGACTCAGAAGGTTCTGGATGGCTTCATCAGAACATGCTCTGGCAAGACATCAGAAGATGGTCGAGCAGAATCAGAACATGAACTGGAAAGCATAAGAAGAATGAAAGTCAGAAGAACAAGCTCTAAAGTTCTGAATGGTATCACACTCAAGCTCTTCAAAGTCAGAAGGCAGAAGATGCTCTGCACCAAAGCTGATGACTCTGATATTCAAACGTTGTTATCTACACAATCTGAGTCCAAAAGAAAGTACAAGATGAAAGGCTGAAACGTCTAATCTCTGACTGACAAAAGGAACGTTAGAAGCTACAAAAGGCAAATTCAGTAAAAGCAGCAAAAACAAGGCTCGAGGTAGTTGACAAAAATGTGAAACATTAAATGCATCGTTGTACTATTCACGCAAAGCAATAAATGCTCCCAACGGTCATTTCCTCTCGACGCCTATAAATAGAAGTTCTGATCAGAAGCAAAGTAGAACACTGCACAAACATACAGAATTGTTGTCAAATTCAAAAGCTTACGAACTTCATCTTCAACCTCACAAACTCTTATAATATTGTAGTGAGTGTTAAGTTTAGAACTTAAGAGAAATATCACAGTTGTGATTACAACTTTATTAGAAGCAAATCTATACTCTTGTAAACGTTATTTTTACATTGATTATAAAAGGTTCCTAGAGTGATCAAGTTGTGATCTGTAGACTCTAGAAGACTTAGAGGTTATCTAAGTGGAAAACCATTGTAATCAGTTGGATTAGTGGATTAAATCCTCAGTTGAGGTAAATCACTCTAAGGGGGTGGATTGGAGTAGTTTGGTTAACAACGAACCAGGATAAAAATAATTGTGTTCATTGTTTTTATCTTCTAAGTTTTTGAAGTTACACTTATTCAATCCCCCCCCCCTTTCTAAGTGTTTTTCTATCCTTCAAGTTAGACCTTGATCTAACTGCTCCATTAGAACTTCTTCAGCATTATGAGTGATTTTATTAGCATGTTCCACTAAGGTAGTTTCAAGAAGTCTAACACTAGCTAGAACAACAGATGTCATAACAATGTCCACCTGTTGTCTAGATTTCCTCTTCAAAGGCTCTATTTTTTATTCTTCTTCATCAATTGGAGGAATCATTATCCTTAGCTTAGGTTTAGAAGCTTTCTTCTTCACTGGAGTCTGACAAGTACCTCCACTTCTATTTTTGGTAGGCAAAACCTCAGTAGTGGAAACTATCTCCTCAAATTCCTTTTGTAAGGCCTTCTGAGCATCACTTAGAAGCTTCTTCTTAATTGGATTTTGAGTGATCTCTTCTTCCTCTAAAGTAAGTTTCTTCCTTTTCCCTCTTCTGATAGTAAACTCAGGAGGTCTATTTGGAATATTCTCCATGGTCAGAGTTTCCCTAGTTTCTTTCTTAACCATCAGAAAGTATTCTCTAATAACTTTTGGATTTTCTATTTTTGTGAGCATGTGATAGTTTTATATGAATGCTTTTATTTCATCTTTTCTGATTCTGATAGGATATAGAATCATAACAAGATCCTTCTTCTAGATGACTTGCATGTTTTCCATAATAACTGCTAAGAGAACACTTCCATAGCAGTCTTCTAGAGCCTCACTGGCACTAAACTCTTTCAAAACATCAATCAATCTGCACTGATAAAAAAACTCATAGAGTAACATAGCATAAGGAACACTCTTCTTATTATGCTTCTAAGATTCCTTTATTGACTCACAGAGATGATGGAAGATGTAAGCAGAGAGATTCAAAGGCTGGTCATTGATCAGAAACCATAGAAAGTGTTTGTGATCCCATGAAATCTGATTAGAAATGCCTTCTCTGGGAATCATACAACTTATGATAATATTGAATAGCATTCTTAAAGGAAGATGCAGGTTCTTCACTTTTGCATAATCCTTTTTAAACCCAAAAAGAATTTCTTTGATCTTAGAGGCAAACTTCCTTCCATCCTTTGAGTTGAGCTTCACAATACCAATATTCTTAACAATAATCAGTTATGCAATATTGTGATGGTGATGTTAAATCCCATAAAAGAATGTCTGATTTTAGTATCTTTAAACTCTTTTAGACTCATTTCATCCCTTGTTTTCCCTTTCAAGTTCTTGTCATTTTCAACTGCATTTCTTTCTTCAGCAAGTGCAACATGCTCATCATTCACTTCAGCCCTTACCCAAAAATCCTTGACGGGAAAAGGATATGTTGGACCATTCAGAAAGTCAAAGAATTTCATCAAGTCTTGCGCTTCAAAATGCTCACGTAGAGGATACCCATTTGCAGCAAAACTCTTGAAGTCTACTACTTTCTCAATGATGAGTTTTAGATCATATTCTCTAAGCGTCAAAGGTCTAGGTTTGATTTGAAGACTCTCACTAGAGTCCATATTAAGAGGAATTTTTTGAGATGAATAGAATTACATTAATGGAGTTTATGATTTTTCTATGTTTTTTAAACAAATGAAAGGTGTAAGAGAGACTAATGAGAAGTATGTGAAGAGATGAGTGATAAAGTGATTTTGTGAGAAATCTGAAAGGTTAATTTCAATTTTGATAAAAAATGAAAAATAAAAAGTAATCTTTCAAAATTAATAACAACAGATATGTTACATAGAATTCAAACAGTTTTCATCATTACCCATTAGACTCCACTCACACAACAACTACGCATGCAAGACAATTCTCAAATGTGTTGAATTTTAAGTGGGACAGATTTCAGAAGAGGATAAAAAAGATTTTCCACTTAAATGATATCATAAACTAATAATCTTCTTCTAAGTCTCAAAGGCTAGAGTCTTTTAGAAGCCATTTTTTATCAGAGGCAGTTTTCCAGACTCTACATGAAGCTACTTTGATCAGCATCAGACTCTGATACTTCATTCAGAAGCAAGCACTATTCTTTTATAAAAACCATTTCATATTATTTTTAATGAAATCAAATCTTTCAATTGCTAAGGGTTTAGTAAATATGTCAGCACATTGATGATCCGTATCAATGAATTGAATATCTATTACACCCTTCTAAATATAATCTCTAATAAAGTGATGTTTTATTTCAATGTGCTTGGTTCTAGAATGGTGAATTGGGTTCTTTGATAAATAAATAGCAGCAGTATTATCACAAAAGATAGGAATATTGTTTCCACAAATATGATAATCCTCTAGCTGATATTTCATTTTAGTAATTGTGTACAACATTGTGCAAATGAGATGTCTTCTGCTTCTGTTATACACAAAGCAATAGTTGCTTGTCTTTTACTATCTCGGAATATTAGGTTTTCATCTATGAATTAACACTTTCCACTAGTGGGTTTCCTTTCAATTCTATCCCCAACATAGTCAACATCATAGAATCCAACTATCTTATAATTTAGGGATTTTTTATAAATAAGTCTCAGATTGGTTGTTCCTTTTAGATACTTAAAGATTCTATTAACAGCAATTAAGTGAGCCTCTCTAGGACCTAATTGAATCTTACACACAAACAAACACTGAATAATATGTCAGGCCTATAAACTATGAGGTAAAGAAAGAAACCAATCATACCTCTATGCAACTTATGATCCACCTTGGTGCTACTCTCCTCCTTATTCAGACTACAGGTTGGATGCATAGGAGTTGACATAATCTTACACTCTTCAAAATTAAACTTCATCAGAATCTCCTTTATGTACTTGGGCTGATGAACATAGATGTCATTTTTACTTTGGCTGATTTGAATTCCCAATAAGAACTTTGATTCTCCCATAATGCTCATCTCTGGTTCAGCCTGCATAGTCTCAGAAAAGTCCTTGCAAAGAGAGCCATTTGTAGAACAAAAAAGCATGTCATTAACATAAACTTGGACAATTCATATTTCTTTATTCAGAGTCTTTCTGAATAGTGTAGTGTCAAGTTGACCCTTTTGAAAACTATTTTCCAATAAGAAATTACTTAGTCTTTCATACCTAGCTCTTGGAGCTTATTTGAGTCCATAAAGTGATGTTTTAAGTTTAAAAAAAAAATCTAGGTGGACAGAGTCCTCAAACCCAGGAGGTTAATTGACATACTCTCCTTTAGAAATGACTCCATTTAAGAAATCACTCTTAACATCCATTTGATATAAAACAATATTATGATTAATAGCATAAGAGAGAATAAGTCTAATTGCCTCTAACCTTGCAACAAGTGAAAAGGTTTCAGAGAAATATATACCTTCTTGCGGATTGTAGCCTTTGGCTACATGTCTAGCCTTGTTTCTTATCACTTCTCCTTGCTCATTCAGTTTGTTTCAAAAATCCTATTTTGTTCCAATAATGTTCTTTTGATTTGGCCTAGGGACTAGATCCCAAACTCCATTCCTCTGGAACTGGTTCAGCTCTTCTGGCATAGCTATAATCCACTGCTGGCATAGCTATAATCCACTCATCATTTGATAAAGCTTCATCAACAAAGGTTGGCTATATCAAAGATATAAATCCTAGCATAGAGTGATCATCTCTGAATGTTGATCTAGTTCTTAGAGGATTGTCTTTACTTCCAGTGATTAGCTCTTCTGGATGAGAAGCTTTATACTTGAAAGATTTATTGGGTTAAGTTGTAGCTTCTGAACCATCTTAGGCTTCTTTAGAATTTGAAACTTCTGGGTGAGCTTCAAAAGGTGGGTCAATTTCTGGTCCACCAGCTTCTGAGCTCTTAGCTTATGAAGGTCTAGCTTCTGGATGATCTTCAAAAACCTGAATATCTGCAAAACTTTTGTTAGATCCATGGTTTTATGGTTGGCATAAATTTGGCTAAAACATGGTTCTTATATGATGTTAAGCAAGATGTTGTAACATCTTGATCAACTGTCATGACATATTTGATGCATTGAGTTGGAATGATTGTTACTTGACTGTTTGTTAACTTATTGTTCTCACTCTTGAAGCTTTTAAGCAAAAGAGTTGATTATTTTTCTTGGTTGGAGCTTTTAAGCAAGACCAAGTATTACTTATCGGAAAGCGCAATCCTTCTTTTTGGTTCTTCTTGTCATTGTGATTGTGACTGGTTTTGTTACAATTGTTGGAACTGTAACTGTCTTTAATCACCTCACTGAGGTGATTGTGGGAAGTGGGAAGGGGTTCTCATATCTAGGAGGTTCCTAGGTAGAAATTGCATAGAAGTAGTGATTAGGTGATAAGTTGTAAACTAGGATTATTTATGCTTTGAACTAATACTATTATAGTGGATTTTCTTCCTGGCTTGGTAGCCCCCCGAGTAGGTGACGTTGCACCGAACTGGTTAACAATTGATTGTGTTGTTTATCTTTCTACAATTTATTTTTTGCACAATCTATTTTCTGTCAGCTGGTGATGTTATAACATATGTTCTGATATTGTGTTTGTTTAGACATATGTCTTGACATATGTATTGCAAGTGCCAGAGTTTGAACTTTCAATAGAGAAGACAACTAAGTATGTGATCTTGATGTGATGCATAATGCAACATGATATGGGATCTTAGAGGTAAAAATTAGGGTATGACACTAAGAGAATCTGCACACTTGGAAGTTCCTCCATGCTTGCTTACCACTCAAAAAATTTCTCCTCTAGAGAACAAGAAGATTGATTAGGAATTATGCTACAACATAGATTCTCGATTCCTACTTCTTGGAAGAGAAAATTTTCAAAGATTGTGACTTCCTTGAATTATTTAATAAGGTGTTGTTGAAGAGATCCATATGTGACACCCCTGAAGAAAAGTTTCAAATCTCTGTGAGGATGTTTATATCAACACTATCTTTAAAATAAAATAACAAAATAGAAAAAATAAAAAAATAAAAAAAAAAGGAAAAAATTATGTTTGTAGATGTTAAGAAATGTGGTTTGGTCTAACTCAACTTTACAAAATTGATTTGTTGGTGAAGATTGTCCTCCTTTATAAAGACATGTTCAATCCATATATTATCTGATGGGCGACTCTTAACGCACTTCTTCACGCCCAAAACTAGACATCTGGAGCGTGAAAATAAATCGTGGGTAATCCGATAACAAAAACTTGATAGCAGATGGCTAAGCAAATCTTAAACAAGTATCTTGATACCATATTAAAAAATATAATTTAGGCTAACTCAATCCTACAAAGCCGGTTTTGTAATATTACGTTAGCCAAACCACATTACATTAGAGAGTTGTATATATTTAAAAAAAGAAAAATAGAAAAATTTCAAACAATAAAATAATCTAGCTGAACGTGAGGCACCAGTGAAAAACTTACACACCATAAATAGCTTAACAAAACTAATTTTACATACCATATTTGCCAAATAAGATTAGTGTTTACAAACAGATTTGTAAAGCAAAAACAATTCCAGTTATTTATAACTAAAGAAAACTTTTAATCCGTATCCGAAAGAAATCTTTCAATAATGTTAAAATGAACTTTTATAAAATTATTTTATTGTTCTTTCCACTCTAATCATTTAATTTGAGAGAGATAATTGTTACAAACCGGAAAGAACGGGGATACAACGCATTTCAGATTTCAGACAAATCACCGTACTAGAATACAGGACGCGTGTCGGTGACAGATTGTTATTTGACTTATTTATTATCTTAAATATTAAATTAAAAAATATGGAACATTGCACGTTGCTTAATAATGACACATTTCGTACGGTTACCTACAATTTTTGGATGCCATTTTCTTCTCGCGCAATTCATGTGCCAACATGCTTCAATCACCATACAGAAAACCGCATTTCTATTCTTTTACCGCATTTCTATTCTTTAACCATTCAATTTTAACTTTGCTTGCATTTGCATAGTATATGACATGAAATATTTTTGTCTCCCTTTGATCAAGTACCACACCAATAGCATAATCATTTGCATTATATATTAGTTCAAAATCAAATGCCCAGTTGGGCGCGATGATTATGAGTGTGGTAACTAAAGTTTCTTTTAAATTATTAAAAGCAAGTAAATATTTATCATCAAAAAGAAAAAATTTATCTTTGTTGAACAAGTTGCTCAATGACTTTGTAATCTTCGAGAAGTTTTTGATGAATCTCCGGTAAAAATCCGCATGACCAAGGAAACTTCGGATTTCCTTCACATTTGCTGGTGGTGGTAGCTTCTCAATAACCTCAATTTTTGCTTGATCAACTTCTAGGCCTTTGGAGGAGACTTTGTGGCCGAGCACAATTCCTTCCGTAACCATAAAGTTGCATTTCTCCCAATTGAGAACCAAGTCGGTCTCCACACATCTTTGAAGCACGGTATCCAAATTTTTCAAACACAAATCTAAGGAAGCTCCAAACATAGAGAAATCGTCCATAAAAACTTCAATACTTTTCTCGATCAAGTCAGAAAAGATCGCTTGCATACACCTCTGAAAAGTTGCTAGCGCATTACACAAACCAAAAGGCATTCTTCGATATGCAAAAATACCAAAAGGACATGTGAAAGCGGTCTTCTCGTGGTTCTTCGGGTTAACTACAATTTGATTGTAACCCGAATAACCATCCAAAAAATAATAGAAGTTTTGGCCCGAAAATCTCTCTAACACTTGGTCCATGAACGGTAATGAAAAATGACCCATCCTCTTAGCTTGATTAAGCCTACGCTAGTCAATACACATTCGCCATTCGATAACGGTTCTTGTGGGAATTAACTCATTTTCTCATTTCAGATTACCGTTATACCTCCATTCTTTGGAACGACTTGTACAGAACTCACTCAAGCACTATCAGAAATATAATAGACCTTCCCTGCTTCTAATAGTTTCACAACCACTTTTACTAATTGTCATACCCCAAAATTTGCCCGTCTTATTTCATCTTCAAGGGTTCAAGGCTCAATGGTTAAACTCAAGTCACTCTTTCCTAATCAAAGGTTCAAATCAGGGTTTTTTAACTAAAAAGTCAATTCAACTTTGACTGGTCATAACTCTCACATGGTTTATCAAAAATCGCCCAACCAAAGCCTATTCTCAAGGAAATTTCATCCTCTACAACTTTGATGTTGGTACCAAGATCAAGAAATGCACCATTTGGGAGATATGGACAAAAACATTACAGGTCCTTTCGAAAGTCAACGAAAAACACCTTTTCGGTTAAAGCTCATAACTTGAGTATGGAAGCTTCAATTGAGATGAAACAAAAAGGATCATTCAGAAGACACTCTAAGCTTTCTAAAATGATCAAGAACACCTTCATGTGATAAAAATTGAAGGAGTTACGATTTGCACAAGTCGGGTAAAAATTGGAAATTTGCTTGAAACTCTAAGTGAGCAAAACCTAATTTTAGGTATTGGGCCTATAATTTTTGAATTATCCACGTGGTGGTGAGCCCAAGGGAGGTCTACTGGTCAAATATATTTATTTTTGTGATAATATTTTATTTATATTTGATTTTGTCCAATTAAGTTCAAATAAAAATTAAATAAAATCCTAAAATAACTATATAATGATCATTCCTTTTCTATTAATTCAAATCAGATCTAAATATGATCCAAGGGCCAAGAATGAATGGAAAATATGCATGAAATAGAGTGGAGTTCTAAAATAGAAAGGTTTTATACAAAATCTTTCTCAATTTTTTATATCACGTTTTGGTTGATTATTTCCCAAGTGAGAAACCCTAATGCACCACATATATATAGAAAAGAATATGCAGATCAAAGGGGGGCGAAAAAGTGGTGGAAGAGCAAAGGTTCATATTTTTAAAAGTTTCTCAAAACCTAGGGCAAGAATTTCCAATCACAACAGCCACTTCCAGCCAATTTGGATGGTTGCCCCATGTGCATGAGGATTCCAGGAACCTAAATCGACCATTGCTCAAGCCGGAAGCCGTCCAAAATCCCCCATCTCGTCTTCGTCGGAGGTAAGGTTCTTGGAACTTCAAATCCATCGATTTACGTTTGTTTATCCATTTGATAGGCATGATCATATTCAGGACGTTAAATAGAAATATTATAACGTATTACATGTAAGGTTCTGGACCGGATTCGTCATTTACCATTGTTAGGGAAAAGAAGCTCATCTCCTTCGTACTGGCACTTGCAGGCATTTTTAGTCAAAAATAACCCCGCCAACGAGTTCGCAAGGGTCGATTTGGTGGACCAGGTTGCCTCTTGTTTCCTTTTTCCTTGATTTTTGCAAGTGGACGGTGGATGTCAAACGGAAGGGATGACCCGAATCCCTGTTCCGGCGGCTGCATGGGAGGCTGGGTCACGCGTGGCACGATGGGACAATCCTATTGGCCAGTCAAAAATGTTACCTTTTGATCCACGCGTGCAGGCTTGTGAGTGGACGGTCAAGGGGTCAACAGCCTCTCTCCTAATC
The DNA here is from genome assembly GCF_029867415.1 of Vicia villosa. Classification (NCBI taxonomy): domain Eukaryota; kingdom Viridiplantae; phylum Streptophyta; class Magnoliopsida; order Fabales; family Fabaceae; genus Vicia; species Vicia villosa. Next base: position 81,675,051 of record NC_081185.1, read on the forward strand.
TCATTCGTCCTTTCAGCCAGCAGTGGGCCCCAGCGCCAGATTTGTTGGCTTTTCCGTTTATCCATACATTTTAATATTTATTTTATTTAAGGTATCTTATGTATGACTAATAATTCTGGTTCGGATGGCAAGGGTAGCAAGGCTTTGTGTTGGAGAAAGGGGGTTCGAACCCCTGTTGTGTCAACATAATTTTTACAAAGGTTTTCTTCAAGATCCAGCGTAGCATGCCCTTCACAACCCCACGGTGCACCTTCCAGTTCTTACCATCAGATCCACATTCTGGTTGATCCAACGCCTAGGTATATGCATGCCTACCATGGGATCTCAGAGGTGTACCACATAAGATTATCACCAGGTTTCTTTTAAATATTTTTTATTTTATTTTTATAAACTCTTTCCTTTTCTTTTCCATAATAAATAATTGATTTAAATTAATTAATAATAATTAGTTAATATTTTAATTAGGATTAGGGTTATAATTATTTAGGGTTGTTTCCGATGATATTCTCGATTATTCGACTATTTCAATTAATTTTAATTGTTATAAAAAAACCACACAAATCCTAGAAAGCTGATTCGTGCCTTAGGGTTCACCCAATCCCATTACCATTCGAGCAAATATATTAATTCTAATTCAATTAATTCTTGAATAATTCTCTCCTCGACCCGACTAAAGCTATTAGTCGCATTAGGCGAGAGATAAAAGAATAAAACAATAATAAAATTACAAGATTTAAAATACATTTAATTTGCTGCCCGCGACGATCGAATCTATCGATCTGAGTAACCAGCAATGCCCCATTAATCCGTTAGCTATACTGATCAAATCTATTGATCATCGCATCTAACGGTGACATATCAACTTAGGGTTGTACGCCAAAACCTTCAAAACACACTAAACCACGACACTACGGATTTTCATCCTTTTCAATCAGGCAATTCAAAAAGCCTTTCAAATCACAACTTCTAAAACTACGATAGGCCATTCAAAAGGCCTTAAAACCATATCAAATTCAAATTCTAAGGCGTACAATCCTGAGCCCGAACTACGTTGACTCTGATTTTCCCTAAGGAGATATGTAGGCACTTGGATAACCAAGGCGAGTCCCCCTCCCTAAAATTTCAATTCATTTTAAATCTCAATTTTTACCCTTTTCATTTCCTTAGCTATTAAATCCTAATATTTTAGCCATAAAACTGTTACCTTAGATTCGAAGCCATAGGAAAGGGTTGAGGGTACCTAACACCTTCCCTCGACCTGATTATAATAATCTTACCCGAATATTTTAACTACATAGGGTTTCCTGTTCGCCCTTCAGAATAGGTGGCGACTCTAAAGCTTAAGTTTTAGGGCAGGTTGCTACACTAATAATCACCAGTTTCTTACAACCATCATCTAGAAACACATAATTCAAATGAGGAGGCAACATCTTCAACTCAAATTTAGATTCTTCCACCTTTTTATCATCTTTCAACTCTTCTACATTTACATCAAAAGGACTAACTTCTCCCAATGATTCAAGTTCATTTAAACATTCTTCAATTTCTTTTTCTTCATTAGGATCAAGAACTTGAAGTGCATTGGTTAAAGTTTTTTCAAGAGGTGTTGAAAGATGAACTTGACTTTTAACATCCCAAATTACTTGATCGGTTGCATCCACTCTAAAGCAATCACTTTTATCATTTGAATGTTTCATTGCTTCAAAGAGATTAAAATAAACCTCTTCGTCTTGAAACCTCAACTTCATTAGACCATCATCAATGTCAATCATCATCATCGTGGTCTTCATAAAAGGTCTTCCAAGGATAAATAGGGTACAATATCTTCCTCCTTGTCAATAACAACAAAGTCAAGTCTTTCGCAATTCCATGAGGATGGGTTGTAGACTTGTCGGCCAATTGCAATGTCATTCTTGTTGCTTTCATGTCAAGAATTCCCAATCTCTTCACCACGGATAAAGAAATCAAATTGATGCTGAAACCCAAATCAACCAAACCTTTTCTAACATGAATATCACCAAGTGTAACGGGAAAAGTAACTCTTCCTAGGTCGCTTTATTTCCGAGGTAGAGTACGTTGAATGATTGCACTACAACTTGCATCAAGGATAATGATTTCTTGATCCATATATTTTTTCTTCTCTGTGAGGATATCCTTCACGAACTTTTCATATTTAGGCATTTTCTCAAAATCTTCGGAAAATGGAATATTGATTTGCAATTGACAAAATATATCCATGAATCAAGCACAATGCCTTTCATTGTCTTTCTTTGTAGGGGTGTGAGGATATGATAAATTTCGAACCGGAGGACTTACCACTTTCTTTTTCCCTTATAGAATTTTCTTTTCCTCACTTTATTCTTTCTATATCTCTTCTTTTTCAATTCTCTCATTTTCAACTATGACGCCCTCATTTTTCTTCGGTTCTACTTCTTTTTATACCTCCTTCTCCTTTTGTTAAAAGAGTAAGTATTTCCTTTATCGTTTCCACAGGGATTAGTGTGATATTACCACCATTCTACAGTGATATATTTTTTGAGAGAGAGTTTGTGAAAGAGTTTGGTGACACAAAGTTTAGATTGCATGAAAAATAAACAAAGATGATAAAATAGGGTTTTAAAAGATTTGAGAAAAACGCGACAAGATTAGGTTTAGTTAACTTGCTTCATAAATATTTGATTAATCATGTGTATGAACTTATTAATGATCAATACAACCACGTATCTTCTCGATACCGTTTATCTCTAAAGTAATATTATGAATATTATTGTATTAACTATTAGATGATCTCTCATGCCAACAATCAACATGATCATCTTTAAAGCTTGATACAAGTGGTTATCAACTCACAAATCTATCTCCAGAGTTTGTTTATTGATAGATGAATATCTTTTAGGTCAAGGTTTGAAACATATGTCTCAATATTGAATCAAAACAACAAATAGAACATGAATAACAAGATATTCACCATATATTAGCCATCAACCAAGTTCATACACCAAAAGATAAAAAGAAATACATATTACACAAGTTATCTACCTTTAATCTTGACACAAAAGGAGTTTAGCTCTCCATAGCCATATAAGCTTCAACAACAAGTAACAACAGAAGATTCACTAGCATCAAAACTTAAAAGATGATGAAGAGATGCTTGGAAATCTTGAATATCTCTCTTGAACTTGTTTTTCTCTCCTCCTTTTCTCTTTCCCTAGAATGTGTGTTATGAAAAGTTGGTTGTAAAAAGATAAGATTAACACCACAAAATATCTCAAGTGCCTCTTTTCACAAGTGCCCAAAAAGTGATCTCGCTTAGCCAGCATGGCGCGCTAAGCGAGCTAGCGAAAATATCTGCTTTCAAGTTGACTTCGCTTCACGCGGTTGGTCTGCTAAGCGAGCTATGAAAATTGGATAGTTACTGGATTACGCCTAAACAAGCCCGCTAGAAGCTGGCTAAGCGAACTTGCTGAAATTTTGAATTTTGATTTTGATTCCAAGCTTCTTCCAAGCTCTTTGCTTCCATAATTTGCATTCCAATCTTACCATAACTATAAGTACCTATAAAATACAAAGAAAATTCAAGAAACAAAATATTTACATGCAAAACTCGATTTTATTTATTTACATGAGTATAATAACAATTAAGTGAAAACTTAGGATAAGAGTTGCAGAATACCACAAAATTCATGAACAATTATATGTACAAATTGGCTTCTAACAACTCTCCCCAACATTGTCCTTTGTTTGTCCTCAAACAAAGATAGCTCAACAAGCAACAAAATTTATAATTTACACAAGGGTAGCAACACAAATTGAATGGTTCAAACTTGACTTACGCGCATGCACGATAACCATCCATTGCTTGTACAAGATCACAACATGGCTATGAATTAAGTTTTAAACAGAAAACATCTCAACACAAATACATTAGCAAACTAATGTTCAAGCTTGAATCACCTAATTTCTCACTTAACAATTTCATGAAGGACAAAGTGCAATAACAATATAGTACCAAGGACCAATCACACTCACTAGCAATTGTGCACATCTAGAATAATTCATGCATTCATCTAAACAATGTACAAGAAACAAAGATCACTGAGGACTTTTTCAGGTTGTAATTTGGCTCGGGTTACAAACAAGTGATAATATATACACGGCCACTGAAACGAAAAAGGTTATAATTTGGCTCGGGTTACACATTCCTGTTCCCCTTTTGTTACTTACTTCACAATGCATCATTTTCTTTCTTTTTCTCTTTTCTTTTAATTTTTCGATTTTTTTTCTTTCTTTTCATTTCTTCCTTTCTTTTACATAGAATGCATTGTACCACCATTTCCTTTCTTCTCTTTTCTCAAGCAAACCCCTCTCCCCAACTTTCAACATTTCATTCTCTTTAAACAAGATAATGCTCTTCAATCAAGGTTTATACATCATTGGGTTAGGTGTTTACCAAAGAATTTTTTTTCAAATGAATAAAAAAATTTCTTTCTTTTTCAACAACCAACTTAACAAGTGGTATACTTACTAATTTGTTGAACTTTCACTTGATTCATTTGACAAAAAAAAATTCAAGCTCAAAATTGGTTACAAATGTACACACACTCACGGGTAAAATAAATCCTTTTGGAAAGGTTATTTCTCTCGCAATGCACAAAAAATGCCTCGATCACTTCTAAGTTTCTAAAGTTCTGCAACAAAGCAAGATTAAACATGAATTATTCGAGTTAACACAAATTGCTAGAAACACACAATTTAGTGAACAATGGACGTCACCTTTCATTTGTGGTTTTGTCCTACTTTGATTCAAACATGAACAAAATGTTGTAAAATGTAATGTGCTAAGAGTTTTTGCATAAAGCATAAAATTCAAAAGCATGTTACAATCTACAAAGCACAAAAATAGTGTACCTTAAGCATGCATCATCATCAATATTATTATCATCACCATCCAACTTTGATGTTGACAACAAACTTTGAGATCAATCTTGCTTCTTTGAGCATCTCACTATTTACAAGGACAAACAACAAAAAATTTATATATACACAATATAAACCACAATGATTTAGGTAACACCATATTTAAATACTTAATTAAACAATACTTAAACATGAGCATAAGCATAAGCAAAATGCCCCAAAATAAGTTTGGGTGGCCTATAATGCCCCCAAAGTACAAAAACCTCATCCATATAAGGATGGTACAACATTAGTTCAAAATGAAACATACTACCAAGTACTAAGCATAAGTCATTGAAACAAAGAAAATAAACCGAAAGTCGCTAACACATAACAATGTTAAAACATAATAATAAATAACATAAAAACTGATAAAACACCAACAAGTCACTCATCATCCTCATCAACACCAACACCCTCTTGCTGCGCCTCATCCTCCTCACCATCTGCGCCTCATCCTCCTCACCATCCTGCTCCACGGGTGCCTCCATCCCTTCTCGGAAAAATGGCATGTCCTCGGGCCAACCACAATGAGCTTCATATTCCTCATTAGTAGGATTAAACCGATGGCGGTACAAATTGGCCAAAGAATCATGAATCATAGCTTGAGACCTCCCGTTTGCATCAAAGTAAGCCCAGTTATACCTGCATGCCATTTGTTCATTATACCAACTCGGTCCAGCTGGAGGTGTCATGGCCTCAGGTTGAGGTTGAATCGCAGGTGGCATTCTTGGTGAACAATACCTCCCCACAAAAGTCTCATCCACCAAACTTCTGATGGACGTATGAACCATATCAGGTATCTCCACATAAACTCTTCTACAAAGCCCCATGATCAATATAGGATAACTAAGCTGAGTGGCGGGTTTTGTTCCAAGTGCATGACCACTAGAGGTAACCATCTTCATATCCTGAGAGATGATCTGAGCAACATCAACCCGTCCCCCGGTCATGATAAAGTGAAGTAAGAAAGCAACTTCAAGTGGTATGGAAGAGGTGTGGCTCTTAGGTTTGAGGTTATAAACTAAGAGAACCAGATAAAGTTGTTCTGAAGTGTTCATGTTGGACCTGTCCATCTTTATTGGGAAACCTGCAGATTATAGGTAAAGCTACGGTTTTGGAAAGAAATTGCTTGACCTATTGCTTCTAAGTTCTAATCCCCTTTTTTCATTTTCTTTGCATAGTCACACTTACCCCCGGGTGGAAGGTTTAATGGGTTCCCCAAGTAATTGTTGATGGCATCTCTCGAAAAAGAAACCACTATACCTCGCATAAAGGAAAAGAAAGAGTACCTAGCACCCTCAATTGGTATGGCATTGGCGTAAAACTCCCGCACAATGTCGTAATTAATCTGAGTTTGGGGCCTCAACAGTCTTCCCCAACCACGACTTTCCATCATCTCCAAAAATTCCCTATTTGGCGCATTCGGTTTCAAATCAAAAACCTTCTCACACCATATGCTTCGCTTCACCAATTCCTCAAACCTTTCTTGCTAAACCTGACCCAAGAATCTGGTATTGTCAAATTCAAGAGGAGGAACACTTGAACCAGCCCCAGAGCTAGAGCCTGGGAACTGGCGAGCTCTTTTGCCACATTCGGATCTTGATGACATCTACAAAATAGATACAAAATTGGGCACAAAAAGCATCAATACAACATAAAAATATTCTGCAAAATCTTGATTAATCATGCTAAGGGTGTACCAAAAGCCCTTACTTAAAATTTACGACAGAATTTTTTTTGAAATTTAAACTCAGTGCGCTAAGCGGACCTGGCTCGCTAAGCGCACCTGCAAAATCCTGCAAAAATTCTGCAGAAACCAGAGTTTCAACACCAGGGTTTAAAAACCCATTAAGCCACACAAAATCAGCACAAACCACAATATTATGGCATGAAGTGATGAGTACTATACAAAAAACCTAAAATTCAAATTGTTATCATGAAGCTTCTATGAACAACTTTTGTGATGAGCAAAGATTTTGAAATTGTTAACAAATAGAACATGAATAACAAGATATTCACCATATATTAATCATCAACCAAGTTCATACACCAAAAGATCAAAAGTAATACATATTACACAAGTTAACTACCTCTAATCTTGACACAAAAGGAGTTTAGCTCTCTATAGCCATGGAAGCTTCAACAACAAGTAACAACAAAAGATTCACTAGCATCAAAACTCAAAAGATGATGAATAGATGCTTGGAAATCTTTAAAATCTCTCTTGAACTTGTTTTTCTCTCTTCCTTTTCTTTTGCCCTAGAATGTGTGTTATGAAAAGTTGGTTGTAAAAAGATAAGATTGACACCACAAAATATCTCAAGTGCCTCTTTCCACGAGGGCCCAAAAAGTGAGCTCGCTTAGCCAGCATGGCACGCTAAGCGAGCTATCAAAAATATCTGCTTTCAAGTTGACTTCGCTTAGCGCAGTTGGTTCGCTAAGCGAGCTATGAAAATTGGAAAGTTATTGGATTACTTCTGAACAAGCCAGCTAGAAGCTGGCTAAGCGAACTTGCTGAAATTTTGAATTTTGATTTTGATTCCAAGCTTCTTCCAAGCTCTTTGCTTCCACAATTTGTATTCCAATCTTACCATATCTATAAGTACCTATAAAATACAAATAAAAGTCAAGAAACAAAATATTTTCAAGGAAAACTCGATTTTATGTATTTACATGAGTATAATAACAATTAAGTGAAAACTTAGGATAAGAGTTGTAGAATACCACAAAATTTACGAGCAATTATATGTACAAATTAGCTCCTAACACCTTTCCTATCCTAACTTCCTCATTGTCGACTTCATTACCAACCCCTATTTTCAACAACTTACCACTCCTAGTCAAAATTACTTTGCAATGCTCCTTAGGATTAGCTTGAGTATTTGCTGAAAATGATGGTCTGCTTTGTTAATTGGCCAAATGCTTGACTAATGGACCAACTTAAGTCTCCAAATTATTTATTTCCGCCACATTGCTATTTTTATTAGTCATTAACGCTTGCATGGATTAAGTCAAAGTTTCTCCTAACTTAGAAGGGTTTTTTTGAGGAGGTGGATTTTAGTAAGGATTTTGTCTATTAGAATTTTCCGCTCTCCACCTTTGGCCATATTGTTAATTGTTTCCTCTTTGTTGGTATCCTCCTTGATTTTGATAAGGAGCTTGTCTTTGTTGGTACCCTCCTTGATTTTGGTTGCTCATGTAATTCACTTCTTCATTCACTTGTGGACAATATGAGGCAACTTGCTTGTTTTGATTGGGAATTTCTTGCAATTCTTTCAATTGTTGAGGAAGTCTTTCCATTTTCTAAGTGAGTTCTTCCACTTGCTGAGAAAGCAACTTGTTTCGAGCTAAGATTGCATAATCGATCCCTAATTCAATAAGTCTCAGCTTCTTTTGTTGAACTTGGTGATCATTCTGCGCCATCTTCTCAATAATTTCAATTGCTTCATCCATAGTTTTTCCCATCAAAGAACCACCTGCAGTAGCATCCAACAAGAGTTTTGGTTGAGGTTGAAGACCATTGCAAAAGATGTGTATTTGAGTGATCTCATCGAAACCATGACTCGGACACTTCCTAAACATTGATTGGTACCTTCCCCAAGCTTCATTAAGAGATTCATTTGCACCTTGTGAGAATACTGAAATCATTGTTTTAGCTTCCATGAACCTTGACTGTAGAAAAAATCTCTCAAGAAACTTCTCCTTTAGATCATTCCTATCCTTCATTGTTTGAGTAGGTTAGTCAAGGTACAAATCCTTAGCCATCCCAATTAAAGAATGAGGAAATAATATTTTGAACACTTGCTCTTCCTTCGCTTCGAGAGCTCCAATTGTGCCAGTAATCTCATAGAACTTTGTAAGATGATTATACGGATCTTCATCATCAAGACCATTAAAAGGAATTGCATCTAAAAGTTGAAGTATGCCGGTCTTCATCTCAGAATGTCTTGCATTGTTAGAAATTTGAGCAAATTGAGCATTTCTTCTTGGACTATTAGTGCAATAAGCTCTAGGTGGTGGTACTGGTTCAGCCATAACTTCTTTAAGAGTTTGAGGCGTTGAAGAAGTAGCAGCTTCTTGTCTTAGTCTCCTTTCTTTGGCTAGTTCTCGTCTCCTCCTGGTTTTTCTATTAAGTCTACGAGCAGTCCTTTCAATCTCAAGATAAAAAAGGAGTAAATCTACTGGTACACTTCCTCGCATAAATAAAAAGCTGAAACACTGACCAAAGAAGTGAGCCAAGACTAGGAATCAAAGTTTAATAGTAATAATACAAGTAACTCTCAAAACAATAAAACTATTACAATGCTTGTAATATCTAAACGCCAATCCCGGACAACGACGCCATTTTGTTGAAAACACTTTATATGATAAGTATTTTTATTGTTTCCATAAGGATTGATGCTATATTACCACCGTTCTACAATTAAAAATGTCTTGAGTAAGTGTTTTGGAAAAGTTTAAGTAACGAAAAGTCTCGACTACATGAAAATAGTTAAAGACAGTAAAAGTAAAGTTTTGAACAATTTGAGAAAAATGTGTCAAGATTAGGTTCCATCAACTTGCTTCATATATATTCAATTAATCATGCGTATGAACTTATTAATGATTAATACAATCACGTATCCTCTCGATACCGTTTATCTCTAAAGCGGTATCGTGAGCATTATCGTATTAACCATTGGATGATCTCTCAAGCCATTATTCAACATGATAATCCTTAAAGTTTGATACAAGTGATTATCAATTCACAAATCTGTATCTAGAGTTTTTTATTGATAGATGAATATCTTTTAGGTAAAGGTTTGAACATATTTCTCAATATTGATTCAAAGCAACAAATATAACATAAACAACACGATATTAACCATATATTAATCATCAACTAAGTTCATACACAAAAGATTAAAACAAATACATACTATACAAGTTAACTACCTCTAATATTGACACAAAAGAAGTTTAGCTATCGATAGCCATGGTAGCTTCAACAACAAGCAAAAAAAGAAGATTCACTAGCATCAAAGATCAAAGATGAAGATGGATGGTGCTTGGAAATCTTGATGAAAACTCCAAAGATATTTTTCTCTCCCTCTATTTGTGCCCTAGAACCAAGTTATGAAGAAATTTGGTGGAAAAGATAAAGATAAGGCCACAAAAATATCTCCAAGTGCCTAAACTCAAGTGCCAAAAAGTGCTTTCTCGCTTAGCCAACTCACTTTGCTAAGCGAGCTTGCGAAAATATCTGGCTCTTTAAAGAGGACCTCGCTAAGCGAGATGATTGGGCTAAGCGAGCTCCAAAATATGGCTCAGTTCTACCAAGGCCTCTCCTAGCGCGCTACAGCCCCACTAAGCGAACTTGCTAAAATTATTTTGATTGTTTTGGACTTCTTGACTTCTTCTAAGCATTCCTATTGCAATCTTTAAGTCCCAAAACTTGTTATCTTCAAAAAAACCTACAAAATGCAAGGGAAAAATAAATCAAACATAAATACAAACATAAGCTTAAGCTTTATTTATTTACATGAATTTAATGCATAAACACTAGCAAACCATGTAATAAGTTGCAAAAGACCCCAAAATAATGAACAAATATATCAACAAATTGGTCTCTAACAGTGATGAACCAAATGATGAAGCTGGGAACTCTTTTAAGTTAAACTTTCCAATCAAAACTACTTTTCGACTACGTCAAATGTTTAATTTCTTAAAAAAGGATTTACTACTTTAACGCACTACGCAACTGTGGAACGTGACAACCACAGTAAATATTAGAGAGTTAAATTCAGTTCTAAATACGCGAGAGCGACATTTCCTATATAATTAAGTCTTTTTCATGATAGAAAATATTGCCCCGTAAGTAATCCTAATTAGAAATAGTAAGAGTATTGTCGTTCGATGCGAGCCACATTCCAGTATTATTTCCCTAAATTTATTCAAATTTATTATTTTATTTTTTTCCTACTTAATTCAAACCTTCTAATGATAACCTTAGATAAACATCGTACCAATAGAAAATGATATATCGACCATTAGGTCTATGTGAGACTCAACAACCTTTTATACTACTCTGATACACTCTGTATACTTGCAGATACACGCGATCAAGTAACATTATTTTGTTTTTAGAATTTAGTTAGGCAAAAGTATATTACATGGCTTGTAAGTAATCTCAAAATATAAGAGGCTCTTAACTTTGTCCAATTGATATCAATATAATACTCTCTTCTTCCTCCACACTCTACTCCTTTTCAATCTTTATTCTTTTTTTTTTTAATTCCAAAAGTGTGAAGAACAAACTTGAACATTAGAACCTTATGTGTGTGCACATTACTATAGTGTTGTTGAAGGAAGTTGCATCATTAGAGTGTAAATTGATTTTGTTCAAGCAGGATTTGTTCCAACAATATGTGATGCTAAATTTATTAAGGAAAATGCATAGTTACTAAAATAAATATGGCCACTTTACTAACGATAACCCAGTAAAAAGCGCGCAGAGTCAAAAGTTTTATGTGCACAATGATTTTCATACTTGCTAAAAAAGGTACAACAAGGACAACCCTTGTTATGTAGGATTGTCTAAGTATTTAGGGTATTTGTCTTGGTTTAGGACTATCTCACGTACGGAGGTGAGAAACCATGTATATGGATTTTTTCTAAGATAATGGATATACCATTGTCATTCTAAAGATCGGGTATTTATATGAAACCCCTCGGGTCTGGATCAAAGAGTAAGAAGGAAGTTTCCCAAGCTATATCCTCAGAGAACGTGGAAAAGAGAGGACTTATTCTTCCTTGAATCATGGGGAGTATGTTTTCCTTAATTAACTCACTATCTAGTCGGTGACTTCTTGGACACGTCATCACCCATATTTATTATGGGAATGGAAATCACATCGGGCAGCCTAAGCTCGTTTCAGGAGACTAGGCCCATTTCAGACGCTCGTTGTAGGACTTGTTAATTCATCGTATGATTTTAACAAGTTAGTAATTCAGTTAATACAGATATAAGTAAGGGAGAAAAATATTCAATTAACATTAATATGAGATTCAATTGAACTCTCATAAATATCATTTAATTTTAGTCGGAAAAAAATTAATCTAATTTTTTTCTTTATTAAAATGTAGTCATTTATTTTCATGCAATGAAATAGATACCGGCCAGGCCAGTAAAATATGGTCACAAAAGCATACATTTATATCATCACCTCACATCATTCTCTTGCATTGTGTGATTTTTTAATGGCTACATCTTACACAATACCATCCCACAGTAAGAAACCTTATTCAAAACACATCGTATTGAGATTTGTAGCTTTAATGACCACATGTCTTGATTCAGTCGAATTCCAGTGAATTTTCTATCTGGTATTCCAGTCATATAATAAGTGTCAGTTTCAAACATCATTTTCATCTTTTAATATAATAAAAATAATTTTTTATCAATCAATTGTATCTTTAATATTTCATTCAAATTATTAGTATATTTCAATAATATATTAAGTACAATATTCAATACTCCATAAATTAAAAAGTGCAAGATTTATTACAGATATAAATAGTACTGTCATGTGCTTTTAAATGTTTAACTTGTTGAATAAATGACGAGAATTAAAACAGAGTTAACTGTACTATTAATTTATTGACCATTAGTATAGCTGTATATTTTATCTTTTATGAAAAAAAATAGATACTAGTAACATTTAATTAAAAATATCAATTACAAAATGGAGAAAAAATTTATCGACCATTTCTTATTTATTTAGAAAAGAAAAGTAATAAAATGCATTAATCTATCAATAAAATCCACTTATTAAAATATGTCAATTAATTTATCATATATTTATCTTATAAAAAATAAAAAAAATAAAAAAGTAAAAAGATTTCATAATTTTAAATTAAACTATGTAACTGGTCCAAGCACCAAGCTTAATTAATTAATGTATATTTATTTATTCTTTTTTCCATAGAAAGTGTAAACAACTAAACACGCAAGAAATTCCACATGTAGTAATTACGTTTTGAAGCAGAATTCAATCCATTTTCACCCATATTTTGCATCGTAATCATAATTAATACTAACCCATATTTTCCATACATAGTTTTATAACTTTATTAAGTTTTGGATTAATTATATTTCTATGAATACTTTTGTAATTCAAGAATATTAGGAAAGAGGCAGTTTTAAAAAAAATCAGTCACGAGACCGAAACAAAATGATTTTGGCAAATGTTAATATCAATATCGTTATCATTGTTTTCTATACTAAATATAATAAATAGTGATTAATTTACATCGCGATGATCATAATCAGTGTCGCAAAATCTATGTCATTCAAAATCATGAAAACCTTTAAAGATAGTGTACTGACAGTATAAAATAATTTTATACTATCATCCAATTGAGATTTATCAATTAGTCATGTCATATAATTTTTTTAAAAATAACAGTGTGACTTGACATATTACATATTTATGATTAATTGACAATGTAAAATTATTTTAAACAGTTAGAGTATATTTTTTTCTTTACATAATTGACAATGTAAAATTATTTTAAACAGTTAGAGTATTTTTTTCTTGAAAATATGTTAATAAACAAAATAAAATAAAATAAAATTTGAAGAAAAAAAATACTACAATTTTGACCTATTTAGAAAAGAATTTGAAGAAAGAGAAAGATACGGTATCATGGCGCCACGTGGAAATAAAGAGAGAAATGAAAGAAAAGCAGTTAATGGCAGTTAGAGCGGTGACGAGTTAGTTAAACACGGCCAGTGGTTAACTTAAGCTTTTTAACTTAACCATGGTTAACTCTCTCAATTTTCATGTTTGTTTCTCTTTCTTTTTTTTCTATATAAACTCATCTCGCTCTTATTTCTCTTTGGCTCCATTTTCTTCTCATTCTTTTCCTTACTCACAGAGAACAAAAAACAGAGAGAAAAAAACTTGAAGCTGAAAGCAACAATGGAGTTACGGTTTGCATCACAGTTCGTCTTCAGCATTCTTGTTATCGCGCTACTTTTCTCTCTCAATCTCACCAATGCAATCGATCACAATGAATCGAGGTGATTCAAGCTTCTTCAACTCTGTTTTATGAGCTTTATCAATTATGATTCTGTTAATTTTCACATTTTTATTTTTGAGATTTCGTTATTAGAATGTGAATGTGTTTGTGTTACGTTGATAGTGTTGTTGAAGGAGAAGAGAAGTTACAGATGCAGAGCTTGAAGAATTCATCAATGGCGGAAAGGTTAGTTTTCGTCAGTACTTTTTTTCAACTACGATTGCTAATGCAATTACGATTTTTGGAATTTGTTGTGATGGTTGAAATCAGATCGTACACGTGGCATAAAGCTATTTACAACCGTTTGATTTGAATTATTTAAGTGAGATAGTTATTTTGAGTTTCAGATTTGGATGAATAGTAATAGTAATATATATCGTTTTTGAGATCGGATCTGAAAAATCATAGTTAATTAGAAGCTTTAAATGCTTTGATGGTTAATTTTGCCATTTAGTGACGTAAACGATGTCGTTTAGTTGATATTTTTTTGGTTGTTTTTGTTTATGCAGTTTAAGTGATGCTTTGAACGAGCATGCTGTTGATAATCCAGAGGAACTTGCTTCCATGGTAGATACGTAAGTGATTCTATTTATCCTTCATTTTATTTAATTGTTTATAAAAACTGAGTTGTTATTTTTCTTGCTTTGTTTTTTTGTGATATATTATTATTGGCGTTTTTTTTTTTCAATTTAATGTGGCATGTGCTTGATAGATTAATTAATTATATATTTTTTCCTCTGGTTTTTGAGAAGAGGAATCACATGATAATGAACTAATCTGGATCAGTAGATTCAGGAATCACATTCTATACACGTATTAGTTATTAGATGTGTATTAAACAAGTTTTGAAGAGTGATCTCAGCATTAATATTTTTGAAACTGAAAAATTAGAATTAATGTGATTTATTAATTTCTTATGGTTCCAAAGCGGCTGCATTTTCATGATGGTGACAAAAATGAAGTTTAACTTTAAATTGCAGTTGTGGATTTATTTTAAGATCTTAATTTAGTTACAAGACAAAAAGAAAGAAAACAAAATTAATATGAAGACCCTTCTTTGGGAATTTAGTTCCATTCTTTTTTTTAATCAGAGTATTACAGGAAAGTAAACACCTTTTGATAAGAATTAACGTCAAGTCTTTCTTATCACGTTTGGTTTGTTGTAATCAAAGTGAAGCAATGTGATTTTACAAAAGTCACATGTTTTTGCAAAGTTACTGTGTGTTATGCTAATACTGACTCAGTCAACAAGGAATTCAAACATTCACTTTCTATTGTTTAGCCGAATTTACACAAAAAATTATGCTTATGCCTCGTTATTACTACAAGGATAAGATATAGGGGTATTTATTGGTAGTAGTTAATGAGGTTTATAGGCATTCCTCGTCTAAATAAAAATCAACATGAAAAACTACACTACCTAGAAGTTGAAATTATACACACTCAATTTCGTAAAAGACTTGGTACTACATTTTTTCATCTCAATAATTATTGTGATTTTTAAAATATTTATTTAATTAATTTTTTTATTAATAATCGTACAAGTTTTATAATTTATTACTATAATTTTTTAGTAAATATTTTTAATTTTTATTTAAATAAATGTAGTTAACATATTTTTGAGAATTATTACGCATTGTACAATTCAATGAGGTACTAATAATTTCTTAGAAAGGACGCATCATTTTCCCTCAATTTATTTTCAACTGACATACCACATAAATGACTATTTTTAGTCCTATCACATTATTAAATGGAGTAATAAAAACACTTTTTAACACTTTCACTAGCATTCATCTAAAAAGAGAAATATGCGTTATTTCTCTTAACTGAACTACTATTATTCTACAAAAATAATTTTAAGCCTTACCGTATTTAAAATTCCCTATTTGACGGCCTTTGTATTCTTTGATTCCTTTCACATTCAGATGCAATTTAGATCTTGAAATTAATTATTTCTCGTCTGATCTTATATAATTAATTACTACAATCTTGCTTTATTTAATTCTTCACGTTCCGAAGTTCCCTTCCACGGTGCTTAATGGATCAATAGCCATGTTCTTTGCATATGGGATCATTTAAAAATTGAAGAAGCCAAACTATTTTATATGCCAGCCTACCCACATGCTAGTGTCGTGAGATCCGACCATTTCGGTCATACTAAATTTCGTGTCTTTTTTATTTGATTTTCCTCATATGAAAATTGCTTTTGCAAGTACAAACACCATCATGTACCTAAAATCCAAACTTCACGACTTCAATCAAAAAACAAAAATAGAATAGGATCATGGCTTCAATCAAGTAATTTGTTTTATGTATATACTTTTGTTGCTGAATAGATTGTTTTATGTGTATACTTTGATTTAAAGTTCATGTCATGCATTTTTCTTAAGTGGTCCCTCCTAAACACATGTCTTGGCGGAGATTTGGCGAAAGTTACTTTCTCCTAGGCCTCTTTGGTTTACGAAATTTATTTAGTACTAGAACTCAATAATGGGCTCTTTGTTTATTATTATTATCACCATTTCTAATATTTTTTAATGCGATCTACCCCTTCTACTCAATCTAAGCTTAACCAAATTATGAATTTCAAGATTCTCATGATGCTTAGAGTTATGCTTGTTTTTCCTTGTTTGTCTTTTTCTACCTCCCACCTACGCAGACTTTTATACAATTAGACTTGTTTACTGCTGGATGGTGAAAGTCAAAATCAGTAAATCACTCTCCAATAAGATTTAGTCGGCAAAACTCTGTACATTGTGTTACTGTTTTGCCTTGGACCTCTTGATATCTTACTGATAGAGCCAAGTAAAATATTCACCTATTCAGACTGTTAGGAAATCAAGCAGTTCTTTGTCCCAAATCATCCAACAATGTGGGGTAAGCCACATGAAGATGCTATCTTTTTCCAGCCTGTCTACAAGCACAAGTTCCAAACAAGCATCTCTGGTTTAACCATAACATTTTCTAGATATGGTTGTATCTAGGCTGGTATATCAGCTGCTATCTGACACGTCAATGAGACCCCCATGATCTTATTAAATGACCAAGATTCAGGAACTTAATAATAATGATAATAAAACGCTTTCATCACCGACACCTCACATTACTAGACAGAAACCAGATCTCCCCCAATTTAGCATTTATTTCTAGTAGGGAACTTGAAGTTTTAGAATGATGCCAACCCTCGTTATTCCGTATACACCGTACTATCATTCTATCCGTATTCATTATTGTAGACCCACATGACTGACCCCCCAGTCTCATCCCTCAAATGGCATCAATGATAATTTCACCTTGTCTACTGTCTTACATTACATATCTAACTGTTAACCATTGATTGCATTCATGTTTTGATTCAGTTCTTTATAGTAACTTTTAATCAAGACAAGGTATACTAAAATATTAATGGGATGTTTTATGATAAATTTCCACCAATGTTGAAACAGGACTATACGCAATCACACGGAGAGAAGGAGTCTGAGTTTTTTCTCATGTGGGACTGGAAATCCAATGGATGACTGCTGGCGCTGTGACAGACGTTGGTCCTTCCGGCGAAAGAGGTTGGCTGATTGCGCCATTGGTTTCGGTCGCAATGCCATCGGTGGCCGTGATGGAAAGTACTATGTTGTGTCGGACCCAAAAGACGATGACCCCGTGAACCCAAGACCGGGCACTCTCCGTCACGCTGTCATTCAAGATAGGCCATTATGGATCGTGTTCAAGAGAGACATGGTGATCACTCTGAAGCAAGAACTGATCATGAACAGCTTTAAGACCATTGATGGTCGTGGTGCCAACGTTCATATTGCATTTGGAGCCTGCATTACAATCCAGTTTATCACCAATGTCATCATCCATGGTGTTCATATTCATGATTGTAAGCCTACTGGGAATGCTATGGTTCGTAGCTCCCCTTCCCATTTTGGATGGAGGACAATGGCTGATGGTGATGGCATTTCCATCTTTGGTTCCAGTCATATTTGGATTGACCACAACTCTCTTTCCAATTGCGCTGATGGTCTTGTTGATGCTATTATGGGTTCCACTGCCATTACTATTTCCAATAACTATTTCACCCACCACAATGAGGTAAGCTAATATCACCCCTCCCTCACTGTCTTAATTAACATTAATTAATTCTATATACTTTTTCCTTCTTATTAATATGGCTACTTTTGGTGACTCTTGAGATTAATTGAGTTCAAAATTATACAGGTTATACTATTGGGTCACAGTGACTCGTATGTCCGTGACAAGCAGATGCAAGTAACCATTGCATACAACCATTTTGGGGAGGGCCTTATCCAAAGGATGCCTAGGTAACTAATAGTAACATGTTTTGGCTTCATAGAATCTCTGTCTTGTTCATGCACTAACAATGGGTTGTTTTATCGATAATTCAGGTGCAGACATGGGTATTTCCATGTGGTAAACAATGACTATACCCATTGGGAGATGTATGCCATTGGAGGTAGTGCTGAACCCACAATTAACAGCCAAGGAAACAGATACCTTGCTCCTCAGAACCCTTTTGCTAAGGAGGTAACATTCAAACAAGTGCAATGTTGTTAAAAAAACGAATATGTTGATGATGTTGATATGATAGTGATAAACTTTTTTTAAAATTGTGAAATTTGATTTGGACAGGTAACAAAGAGGGTGGATACAGGGTCCGGCATATGGAAAGGTTGGAATTGGAGGTCTGAGGGAGACCTTTTGCTAAATGGAGCCTTTTTCATTCCATCAGGAGCAGAAGCTGGAGCAAGCTATGCTAGAGCCTCAAGTTTAGGGGCCAAATCATCTTCTCTAGTAGGCTCCTTAACCTCAAGTGCTGGAGTTATTAGCTGTCGCAGGGGTGGCGTGTGTTAATACAAAACACTATCAACAATCAAAGGAGTAAAGGGAAAATCACTAAAGCAAATTGAAAAAAGAAAAAGAAAAGGAGACATAGAAAAACATAAAGGAATGGAAGAAAGAAAAGTTTTCATTCTTTTCTCTTATTATTGCATTGTTATATAGATGTATTGGACTGGATTGGATGAGTATGCAATTGTAGCAAATTGTTTGTCTTGCCGACAGTTAGATATTGGGGGTAAAAATTGTACATTTATAAGAACTGTTATTGGATTGATAACAATGATTGCTTAGAAGCCCTTTCTCACTTTTGGAGACTGGCTATTGCAAGATATTTCCCTTTAATTTTCTAAGGGATTCAAAATCTATTTTACTCTCTTCCTTTGTAGTTTCTATTTTGTCTTCCAATATGCCTCTGCTGTATGGTCTTTTGGCCTTGGATAGTACCCGTCTATTGTGTTTGAGTGCCATTCATTCAGAAAAGAAAACACTTTATTTGTCCCAAATGATATGGGCTATAGAAATGCATTGATGATATAGTTGATGTTCAAATCAGAATTTATTATAAATACTCCTTCATTATTTGGGCTTTTGATATAGTTGATGTTGAAATCCGAATTCATTATCAAATACTCCTTCATTATTTGGGCTTTTGTCCATTTTCTTTAATGCAAATCATACTTTTCCATATAGTGTGTGGATAACATGATATACAAGGTTTAAAATTAGGCAATTTTTCTCCCACCTGACTCACATCTGAAAATTTAAAATTGTTTTTAGGAGTTTTTGAAGATGCATCTCCGGACGCATCTTAAATCTCTTCATCCTCGTAAATCAAACAACGACCCCATTTTTGCCATATTTAGTATGGAGATTCATCTTCGAATATTTATGGGTTGAATTTAGAGACGCATCTTCGAAAGTTTAAGAACCTATTTACTTAGCGTTTTTCATTAAGATGATTAATCATTTAACCATCAAGTAATATTTTTGCAGATGCATTGCTGAAAATGTCAAGCAAAAAATTGAATATATGACCATCTTGAATGATCTTCTCTCCCACACTCAATACCTCCTCCATAACCTAAAACCATACAAAAAATTCATTTTCAATCAACTTTTCGACCCCAAATCATCATTCTTATGTTTTATCACATCAAAGGGAGCAAAAGAAACTGCAATTTAAGATAAAGTTCATTCATTTCATACCACACTGCTTGCATTAATCTTGTTCTTGAGCTAAAAAATGAATGTTGAGTTCGGAGATGCATCTTCAAATTCACCTGCTATATGTTTCGGAGATGTATCTCCATTTTTTCTGTTATTGTAATTTTTATAACATTTTTTGATTTTGGTTCATATTAGATATGGTGCATCCGAATATGTTTTCCAAAGATGCTGTAAGTAATGGTGTAAAACCAGATGAAGTGAAGGATAATGTTAAGTCGGATGAGGAGTAGGATGATGTTAAATCGAATGAGGTGAATGATGATGTTAAGCCGTATGCCAGACCGATTGATGTCGAGATAGATGTGGGTCAACAATTTACAAAAGAACAATTGTTTATTGCTCGTGAATATATGCTTGATTGGACCCGCATGGAGATCGAGAAATTTGGGTTTGGCATTGTAATCAGAAGGTCCGACAATGGTTCTAATAGATGGAAAGAATTTGTAACCATTATATGCGAGAGAAGCGGCACGTACGTTTCACCGGTTTAGAAGTTGTAACGTGATGACACTGGATCAAGAAAATATGACTGTTCATTTAAATTGTGTTTGGCATTGTAATCAGAAGGTCCGGCAATGGTTCTAATAGATGGAAAGAATTTATAACCATTATATGCGAGAGAAGCGGAACGCATGTTTCACCGGTTTAGAAGTTGAAACGTGATGACACTGGATCAAGAAAATATGACTGTCCATTTAAATTGTGTGGATATATAACGATACATGGAAATTTAATTTGATTTCTGATTTACATAATCATGCCTTACAAACTAAACAAGCCGTCATCCCATCGTATGTCACCTTAAACCGGAGGAGAAGAAAATTGTTTCGGACATGTCTTTAATTAGGATGTCATCGAAAAACATACTTCCAACTTTAAAACAGAAAAGACCTGAAAGGGGATGTGTTGATGTGCATAAGGTATATCCTTATGCACGATGCATAAATACTCAAATATTGTTTATATTACTCAAAGTATTATATTTATTACTCAAAATAATATACAGATTACTCAAAATAGTATAAATATTACTCAGAACAATGAATATATTACTCAAAATCGTTAAAATTCGATATTACTCAGAATGGTGTAAATATTACTCAAAATAGTGTACTCATTACTCACAATTATTAATTACTCATAATCAATAGATGTGTACAAATAATGCATATATTACTCATGGATTATGATATTATTACTCGTTTCTAACTAAAATGTTACTTGGAACAATTTAAATATTACTCGTACGAGACTTATGCACCGTGCATAAGGATATACCTTATGCACATCAACCTGACCCACCTGAAAGTGTTTCAAATATCAAGCAGGTATATAATGCGCGTTATCGAAACAACATGGCGATTAAAGGTCCATGATCTGAAATTAGCGAATTTTGAAGCTTTTGGATGATAATCACTATGTTTCTAGGTATATAGCTTGTGAGGATAAAGTCATTGTTCGTGACATATTTTGAACTAATCCCAAAAGTATTAAGTTGTTCAACACATTGTAATCGAGAAATTGGGGTTTGGCATTGTAATCGAAAGGTCCGACAATGGTTCTAATAGATGGAATGAATTTGTAACCATTATATGTGAGAGAAGTGGCACATACGTTTCACCGATTAAGAAGTTGAAACGTGATAACACCGGATCAAGAAAATGTGAGTTTCCATTTAAATTGTGTGGATACTTGATGATACATGGAAATTTAATTTGATTTCTAATTTACATAATCATGCCTTACAAACTGAGCTAGTCGTCATCCCATCGTATGTCACCTTAAACTGGAGGAGAAGAAAATTGTTTCGCACATGTCTTTAATTAGGATGGCATCGAAAAACATACTTGCAACTTTAAAACGGAAAAGACCTGAAAGTGTTTCAAATATCAAGCAGGGATATAATGCGTGTTATCGAAACAACATGGCGACTAGAGGTCCATGATCTGAAATTAACGACTTTTGAAGCTTTTGGATGATAATCACTTTTTTTCTAGGAATATATAGTTTGTGAGGATAAAGTCAATGTTCGTGACATATTATGGACTCATCCCAAAAGTATTAAGTTGTTCAACATATTTTCTATCGTTCTCATAATTGATTAATTGTATAAGACCAATAAGCATATGCTTTCGCTTCTGAAAATTGTTGGTGTTACTTCTATATAGAAAACTTTATCAATGAGATTTACATTTTTGGAATTTGAAAAAGAGGTCAACGTTACACGGGCCTTGGAAATATGCACCACCTTATTGAAGGACCAAGAAAACATGTTGAAGGTAATTATCACAGATCGAGACACCGCATTGATGAATTTGGTTGCAATGGTGTTTCTTACATCCTACGTATTACTTTGTCGATATCACATAACTAAAAAAGTGAGAAGTCGGCTAAAGTCCGTGGTAGGCACCAAACATATCAAGGGAGAAAACTAAGAAATGGTCAAACCTGGTGTGGTGTTGGAAAATATAATGGATGCATGGAATATTATATTAAATTTATCCACTAAAGACTTGTGTGTTGCCTCTTTAATGCATTTTATGAAATACATTGAGAGTACTATTCTGGACCAAGTGAATGAGAAGATTGTTTGTGCTTGGACCGATTAGGTTAAACACCTCGAATATACAACAACTTACAAAGTCGAATGGTTGGGTGATAGTAAAAGTGATTTTTGTAGAGAGTGGGATGTCGTGAACCAAATACTCCAAAACTAGCATAATAAAATACAAACAACTACTGGTTGGAGCATTACCGTGTTAGAACACAGATTCAAAGACAACACCCTTTATTCGTAGTTGGTTGGCAACATATCTTAGGCAAGTTTGGATTTCATTTTTCACGAAACGAAGCAAGCAAAGAAGACAATTCGAATGGTTCGAAGTGTGGATGTACTGTAAGGAACATGTGCGGTCTTCCATGTGCTTGTCTCATTTCAAAAAAGATGAAGCTTGATTCTCGAATACGATGGGTGAAGTCTATAGTCACTGGAAAAAGCTTCAGCTTGATGATGATGTTATGTTAAAGGATGGTAAAACAGGTATAAATATCATGACCAAGTGATAAATAATCCAAGATAGATTTTCTAAAGCAGATGACACCATGATTTTGCACATCAAAGAGAAAATGAGAAAGATTATCGATCTAGAAACCACAAATTTGAAGCCTCATTCGGAACCGATTAAAACCAAAGGTGCCTCTAAAAAGGTCAAATGAACACCAGATGACAATTCAACAAAGCGGTCTCTTTCATACTTTGAACATGTTGATTCACATTTTCTAGACTCTCCAACTCTAAAATCTCAAAAAAGTGTTTACAAGGGTGCTCGCATTAGCAAACCACATCCTTGACCACCGATGTCGAAAATAATCTTCAATGAAGAAATGCCGCTTTTTATGCACAAACATATTGAGCGGATTGTAAATAGTAAGGAGAATGGTAATTATGGTTATCGGGCCGTATATGGCTTGCTCAGTACAGGAGAGGATAATCGCTTTCTTGTCCGCCAACAAATTTTGAAAGAGTTGACGGTGCATAGGGAATTTTACACATCATTATACGGGGAGAAAATATCATTTTGATGCAATTCACGATACTCTTACTCCTTGTGTTAGCGATCCCATACCGTTTTTAAAATGAATGTGCATTCCTGAAATAGGTCATCTTATAATAAGTGCATATAATAAGGTGTGTACCAATATGACAAGATATGGTTTCTCTGAGCTATTTTTTCCACTTCGGAGTGGC
Organism: Vicia villosa; assembly: GCF_029867415.1. Classification (NCBI taxonomy): domain Eukaryota; kingdom Viridiplantae; phylum Streptophyta; class Magnoliopsida; order Fabales; family Fabaceae; genus Vicia; species Vicia villosa. Next base: position 81,698,908 of record NC_081185.1, read on the forward strand.
TCATCTCAAGATCCTTTTGGACGCATCATGTGTATTGGTTGAATTTTAAAATTGCTACATTTTGTTGAGGTTTATTAGGAATCAGAGTGTCTTATACTGTAACACCCTAATTCTACCCACGAAATTTAAATAAAATCAGAGTATAAAAAATTCACAAACGAAACAATTGAGGCATCACATATTCATTCTCAAAGACAAATCACCTCGTCGCATAAAGCGGATACATAGCATTCACAAAATACGGAAGAACCGACAACATCAAATAATAGTCTTTAACATGAATCAACTTCCATATAAGTGCAACGGAAACTCAGCAATTAGTCCAAGGATTCATAGCATCTTAATTCAACAATTAACACAATTAACACAATTAAAGTGACAATCTCAAAAGACAATTCAAGTATTCGTCAAGACATAATAATCCAAAACAAGTAAATCAACGCGTTCATCCCCCCGAGTGCTACATATCAGGGAGACAACGACTCAAGACCAAGTCGGCTAACCTCCCCTCAATGCGAATCACCTACACGTTACCAATATAAAGGCAACAGCGAGACAAAGAAAGGGTGATATATCAATTCATATAATTGAGCGCATGATAAATTATATATAAGAAATTAGACATATTCGGTTCATCGTATTCACAAGTATTAATATCACCATTCTATTCATAAAATCACGAATTCACATCTTCACATAATTCCATCAGTTAACAAGTCACAAAATACATTCACAATATAATCACAAAGCATCACAACTACGAATCACATAAGAATATATGGGACATGACTCATGTATATGCATGTGGTACCAATCGGAGCTTCAGCCCCCGTCACCAATTGCCCAATTCAGAGGCACAAGGCATAAGCCTTCGTCACTAATTTTCCAATCCAGGTCGTCACAATAAATATGCAAATGTATGAGACTCGATGAACCGAACATCACACAACATCATCATCATCATCATCATCATCATCATCATCATTTACTTCACAAAATATTTGTCACAAGGCACACGCCCATATCACAATTATCACCGATCATAAAAGGTAATAACACTTTACACATAATACAACAACTTCATATAACAATGGAACAATTCCGACAATTCACCTAATTAATGGTCAATGCCATTAGCAAAATAATGACAAAGATATTCACAACAAATCGCAATATGCCAATATACCAAGTAAGCCAAACAACTTCCAAATTAACATCTAACTAATTAGATATCACTGTCATACTCCAAAATTTCCCCTGTCATTTCTAAAGACAAAAATCTTCAAATGTGAAAATAATTGAAGAGGACACCCTAAGCTTTCCAACAAATTCAAAATTATTCCCAAATAATGAAAATTGAGAAAATTATGGCTGGTGAAAGTTGAGAAATTTTGAATCAGTGCATAAAGTCCAAATTGAGCAAATTCATTATTGGGCCACAGTTTTAATCCAATCACCCCTTAAATTGTTTTATTTCAATTGTTTTGATTTATTCATTTAAATCATTCAAAATAAGGAAAATAAAATAAAGGCTTAATTACACTTTTGGTCCCCCTATTTTCAACTTTCTGAAGTAATAGTCCCTCCATTTTAAAAGCCAGGTTTCTGGTCCCCAAACTTTGCTCCACTTGGGATTTTCAAGGTCCCCCTCCACTTGGCTGCCTCATTAATGATGTGGCACATACCAAACGCAGCCAGCTCACCTTTTTACATTTTTTTCCAGAAATCTATTTTTTTATTAAGTTTTAATTTTCTTATTTATTTACGATTCATTTAATTACATTATTGGTTGATTTGTTATTAATTAAAATAGAAATTGGGAATAGGTTACGAACCCTAATCATTCTTCACAAATTTGTTCATTCTCTTCTCAACTGCTAGGGCACAAAGACGAAGACGAAGATGTACTGAAGAAATCGCCTCACACGAGTTTGAAGATGATGAACGGTCAAGTCAAGTATTGTTTGAGGTTCGTAACCTATTTTGTAATACGCTAATGCATTCCAATCATGTTTCTATTTGTCTGTTTAGGGTTTTACCATGTTTACGAGTGTTGTGTATGGTCCACCATGTTTTTATGTGTTTGTTTATGGTTTTACCATGATTATGAGTGTTGTGTATGGTCCACCATTTTTTTATGTGTTTGTTTATGATTTTACCATGTTTGTGAGTGTTGTGTGTGGTCCACAAAGTTTATTTTTGTCTGTTTGAGGACCACAATTCATTTAAATGGAAATTCTTTATTCCTTCTCAGGCCAAGTCAAGACATTAAAGTTAGGTTAAGACTCCACCATAGGGGTAGATTTGTAACTGAACCTGTAAAGTTGTACGTTGGTGGGGAGGTAACTGAAATGGACTGGAGGTGGGATGTAGACTTTATGTCTTACATGGATTTGGAGGCACTGATTAAAAGCCATGGTTATATGGATATAAATAGTCTGTGGTATAGAAATCCTGTATTAAGCTTTACTCGTGGTCTCAGTCCATTAAACAATGACAATGATGTGCTTCAGTTTACCCAAGATGTTGTAGGACACGAAGTGATTGATGTTTATGTTGACAACAAAGTGTCTTCACCCCCTGAGATTGTTGATCCAAGTGAAGTATATGTTGATGATGATGTATAGATAATTGGTGGGAATGATTTCAATGAGAAGGAGAAAGAATGTGAAGCTGAACAAGTCCAGCCTGATCAGAATGAGAAAGAATGTGAAGCTGAACAAATCCAGCCTGATCAGAATGAGAATGAATGTGAAGCTGAACAAGTCCACCCTGAAGGGAATGAGAAGGATTGTGAAGCTGAACAAGTCCACCCTGAAGGGAATGAGAAGGAATGTGATGATGAGCTCAGTGAAGACAGTGATCTTTGTGAGGAAAGTGAAGACTGTGAGGAGATGGATTGGACACAGGTACTTCCTCCTGAGACATTAGGTGAGGAATCAAGTGGAACCAAAATCCAACATGAAGATGTAGATGATGAGGATGAGGATCATTTGTACACACCCCCTGGAAGTGATGTTGAGGAAGAAGTGGTAAAGAACCCAACATATAAGAGTGGTGAGGGATTCAAATTAGGAATGATGTTCACAAACAAAGATACAATTAGAGATGCAGTGAAAGAATATGGAATGGACAACCAAAAAAATGTGTTCATTAAGAAGAATGATGCTAAAAGAATTGTAGTTAGGTGTATGGGTGGCTGTAAGTATTACCTGAGATTTAGTAAGAGAAGTGGGCATCAATATTGGCAAGTAGTTAGTTATGTGGATGAGCATACCTGTTATAGAACTGCAGATAATAGAAATGCAAAGACAGGATAGCTGGCTAAAAGGTTTGCACATGTGCTAATTCATAGTCCTTATATTAAGCCATCTGGTCTTGTAGCTGTAGCACTTGAGAAATGGGAAGTGAAGATATCTTGTGACCAAGCATACATGGCAAAAAGGAGGGCAATGGATCTACTACAAGGGGCTGGACTTGACCAATTTAATCACCTGAGGAGTTATGCAGAGGAATTGTTGAAGTCAAATCCCAATAGTACTGTGGTCATAAAGTGTGCAGAAGACAATGAAGCACATGTTTTTTAGAGGATATACATATGTCTGAATGCTTGTAAGTTAGGATTTGCTAACTATTGCAGGCGACTGATAGGCTTAGATGCTTGCTTTTTAAAGGGGGAAACTGGTGGCCAGTTGATGTCAGCTGTTGGCAGAGATGCTAACAACCAAATATATCCAATAGCTTATGCAGTGGTTGAGGCAGAGACCAAAGATTCATGGGAGTGGTTCTTGCATCTACTTATTGAAGACCTAGGTGCATTGAACCAAAAAGCATATGGTTTCATATCTGATCAACAGAAGGTATGTGACTCTTTGTATTTTATTGAACAATTTTAATTCCTCTTATTAATGTTTTGTTAAAGTTAATGTGATAGGGGTTGGTTCCTGCTATACAAGGATTGAGTGAGCATGTGGAGCAGAGGCTTTGTGTAAAACACCTATATGGTAATTGGAAGAAAAAATATCCAGGTTTAGAGCTCAAGGAGGTGATGTGGGCAGCAGCTAGAGCAACTACAATACCACAATGGGAAAGATCAATGGAGAAAATGAAATTGCTAGATGAAGGTGCCTGGAAGGATATGATGAACACTCCTTCAAAATTCTGGACAAGAGCACACTTCAGAACTGATATAAAATGTGATATGCAGGTTAACAACATGTGTGAGGCCTTTAACAGAGCAGTTTTAGAGCATAGAGACAAGCCTATCATCACATTGTTGGAGGGGATCACACACTACATCACTAAGAGGATAACCAAGCAAAAAGAGTTACTACAAAATTATGAAGGTGCAATATGTCCAAGGATCCAGATGCTTATTGAGAAGAATAAAAAACAGGCCCAAGGGTGGAGTCAAACTTGGCATGGGGATGATGACCTCTCTATCTTTGGAGTGAATAATGGAGTGGAAACATATTGTGTCAATCTAAAGAAGGAAACCTGTAGCTGCAGAAAATGGGATTTGACAGGAATACCTTGTTGCCATGTAATCTCATGCATTTGGAACATCAAAAAACAACCTGAAAATTATGTGTCTGACTTCTATAGGTATGTTATATTGTGTATGTTGCCATATATTAATGTCATTTTATGCTGCCATATATATTGATATATTTTTTGCTTTATTCTGTTTGTGCAGTAAATCAACTTTTGAGAAGATATATGCTAATATTGTGCTGCCCACCAATGGTCCACAACTATGGCCAATTGTTGATCATGTGCCCATATGCCCTCCTGTGATGAGAAGAGCAATTGGGAGACCTAAGAAGATGAGGAACAAGGCAACTGATGAACAAAAGAATCCCCATGTGCTATCAAGGAAGTTTGCAACTGTCACTTGTAAGAAATATGGTCAAATTGGACACAACAAGAGGACATGTAAGGGAAAAAGAGCAGCTGATAGGGAAATACCAAAAGGAGGTAACAAGGCTAAGAAAGCAAAGACTACCAAGCAATTAAAGACTACAAATAAAGAAAAAATACCAAGAAGGCAAAGGAAACTCCAGTTGAAATTGGGCAGGGGTCTCAGGCACCACAAGCAACACAAGATTATACTAACTTTGGAATGACGTTTTGTAATATGGTCATCTTTTGAACCATTATATTTTGGTCTGTTTAGATATTTGGGTCTGTTTAGATATGTTTGGTCAAATTTTGAACCATATAACTATTTTAGTATGTTTAGTTCTGTTTGGTCAACTTATGAACCATTATGAACAAGTTCTATTATGTAAAATGCTTCTGGTTATGAACAAGTACTGTGATGATCAAGTTCTATTGTGTAAAATGCTTCTGGTTATGAACAAGTTCTGTTTGGTATGTTTAGATCTATTATGAATAAGTTGTGAACAATTTCTGTCATGACCAAGTTATGTAACAAATTCTGTGAACTAGTTATTGTTAAAATTAATGTGTTGTAACCACCACTGGCTTTAGTAAGAATTATGAGAGAATTGCAACCATCAAATTCTAATTGTTGTCTTTATTTAGAGTTATGTTAGATTTGTAACATTAAGATTGAGAGAACCAAGAGTCCTCATCTTAATTATCATCTTATTGTATTCTATGTCAGTTTTGATTCAAGCCTATATAAAGGCTTTGTAATGCTAAGAAAGATATAGCAGTTGGTGGTGAATTCAATAAAACAGCAGTTTTAAAGCATATCTTCCACCAGTGGAAGTATAGTGAGAAAAGTGTCATGTGCAGTTTTAAAGCATATCTTCCACCAGTGGAAGTATAGTGCAAAAAGTGACTAAATCCAGTTTTCCTCTGCAGAATCCTGCAACACCATAATTTATCACATACCACCTCTAGAATACCACCAACAGTTATATTATGGTTTTGTAACAAATTCTGTGATCAAGTTATGTAACAAATTCTGTGATACAGTTATATTATGGTTTCTATTATGTTTAGTTCTAAAATGCTTCTGGTTCAATTACAAAGATTCAGCTGTTGAGAATAATTTCAAACCAATTACAAAGATTCAAATTGAGAATAATTTCAAACCAACTTCATTCCAACAACAACTACAATTACATTATAACATCAACAACATGAAGATAAAGTTACATTTTTACTCTAAACAACAACTGAAGCAACAACGTAACATAGACCAACAACATGAAGATAAAGTTACAGCACATCACTTCATTATTATTGCAATTACTAAAGCAACTAAAACTAAAATGGTTATTGACCAATTGAACTTCAATTGTTTCTTCATTAATTTTATCTTCGTCCTCATTTCTTCTTCCTTCATGCTTGCATCTTTGGCCCTCTGCTTCTCTTCCTCCAAATTGTGAATTAATGATGAAATCACTTCCTTTGCTCTTGTGTTCATTTCTTCATCCAACCAGACAAAATTGCTGCACTTTTTGAACCCTTGAAGCTGAATCAATGGAGAGTACATAAGCTTCACTGCTAATATTCAAGACTGAGCACTACAGAGATTAAAAATTGATAAATTCCATACCTTGTACATACCACAAACATAGAAACGACGACCCGGGTTGGTATGAATCTACGACGTCATCAACGGCGCATCGAGCCCACAATTGCACTTATCCCTCAAAGACCGAATCTTGTAGCTTCCATGAGACGCCGAATTTCTGAGACATTTTGAGAGGCGGAGATGAGGCTGCAGAGAGATTGGAAGAAGAGTGAGGAGAAGGAGAGTGAAGAGAGACGATGAGAGTGAAGAGAGACGAAGTTGGGACGAAGCTTCAGAGATATGAAGAAGACTGGGTGAATTGGGGATGAACATGTGCCCTAGCTTTTTAATTAATAACAAATCAACCAATAATGTAATTAAATGAATTGTAAATAAATAAGAAAATTAAAACTTAATAAAAAAATAGGTTTTTGGAAAAAAAAATGTAAAAAGGTGACCTGGCTGCGTTTGGTATGTGCCACATCATTAATGAGGCAGCCAAGTGGAGGGGGACCTTGAAAATCCCAAGTGGAGCAAAGTTTGGGGACCAGAAACCTGGCTTTTAAAATGGAGGGAATAATACTTCAGAAAGTTGAAAATAGGGGGACCAAAAGTGTAATTAAGCCTAAAATAAATTAAGCTCTTAGTGAGGTCCAAGCCCATTTTCCTTTTAACCTAATATTTTCTTATAAATAACTAACAAGCCTTATTTTTAACCATTCACCAACCATTCACCTCTACCAAATTCTCCGTTCCCATACACTAACAATCAACAATTATCATAATTTTACACCCATCCACAAAAAACCCTTTACCATCGTTTCTAACCGTTACGAATAATCTTCTGTCACTCTAATTCCGGTTGCAGCAGAGTGATAAATTTTCCAGCCTATCAGCCGAATTCTGAAACTATTGTTTCGATTTGCTCTGAATTTTTTTCCAGAAGTTGAGAAAAAAATCGAGGAACAATACTCCTTTATAATAGATTTCTAAAGGATTTCGACGCTCAAAATCGCAAATTTCTCGTTTTTCTATTTTATTTTATTTAATTTCTATTTTCATATTTTCAAAAAAATCTAAAAAAATTTGTATCTTCGTTATCTTATTTTATTTGATTTATAATCAGGTTTTTATATTTTTTTGATTTTATTTTGATCACCTTTCTATTTTTCCATTTGTTTTCTTAACTGTAACATTGTAGTGGTTTATGAACAGGTTTCATATGAATTGACCAAGTGGAAGGAGCTTTATCCCTTGACCTCAAGGGGTACGCCACGTGTTTTTTTGGCCAAAAGCCTTTTGGCTTTTGGCCAAATCAAGGTTATTCGTATATGGCGAAAAGGCAAAAGGCTTTTGGCCAAATCAAGGTTATTCGTATTTGGCCAAAAACCTTATGGTTTTTTACCAAATCAAGGTTATTCATAATTTTGGCCATAATTTAATTTTCTAAATCCCAATTCTTTTATTGTATTATTATTATTACTATTATTATTCCTATTCTTATTATTATCTTATTTTTGTCGGTACTTCCTTTGGCCAAAAGGGAGCAGATTGCGCCTACACCATGGAATTGCATATCCCTTCCAAACTGGTGGGTTTAGTGGGTTCCTGGCCTATGTTTTCTCTTACTGATTGCATCCCTTTGGTTTGTTTTTGTTTACCCTTTTTTATCCTCCTTTTAATTAAGTCAAGGTTTTTTTAAAAACTAATTTAATTAATTAGGTTTTTTTAAGCCATAATAATTAATTTGATTAATTAGGTTTTTTAATCAATTAGGTTTTTAGCCATAATAATTAATTTGATTAATTAGGTTTTTTAGCCAATTAGGTTTTTAGCCATAATAATTAATTTGATTAATTAGGTTTTTAACCCATTAGGTTTTTAACCAATTTAATTAATTGGGTTTTAACCAATAATTAATTAGATAATTTAGGTTTATAATTTTAGGTTTATTTTCACTTATTTTCAAACCTTAAATTTCAATTCGCGATCTTCTCTTCTCATCTCATACTCTATGATTATCGCATGTTTGTTTAATTTCTGTATATTATTTAATTATTCATTTATCTATTTATTTAAATTCTAGAAGGTGTATAGGTTGCAAATTTTTGTGATGTAATAGTAATTAGGGCCTTTACTTTCCGCATCCCCCATTTTTGGTTATGTACCCCCTAATCCCGAAGCCCTGTAATAGCGTAGGATCTTTATTTTCTGCACTTTATTTTCTTGTAAATATATTAACTACGTGGTTAGTAAAGTAGGGAGTGACAACGATTAATTGAATCTAGTTAACATAATTCAAGATACAATATCTGAATCTAACTCGCGTGATTGTTGCAGCCACACACCTTTAAGGTAACCTCTTTTATTGCTGCCTTTCAATCAAAATAGTCGAGTCCCTCGAATATAGGGATACCTTAGCCTGCTGCCTACTAATAAAAACATCATCAAAAGATCATAGTCCCTTCGAGTTTCCTACGATTAAAAATGATCTTTTCCCTCGATGTTGCCTCGATAAATGATGATCGTCCCTTCGAATGCTAAGGTATCCTTACTGGTTGCCTACAAATGACTATTCACATCCTTTCCTAAAGACTTCCTGCTCTTCTAATGGTATGGATAGACTTATGTCAAACGATGACCCTCGATGACCCGCACATCCAATGAAAGGACCACCTACCCTCCTTATGGTATGGATAGCCCTTTCAAACGAAAGACTTAAAGAACAAGAAAGATCATAATCTTAGGGTAGGTGGCTCTTAACTGCTTGCTCACAATCAATTCAAAATTCAAAATGCTTTTTACAATCTCTTTCCAAAATGATTTCCAAAAGGCTACACTTATTTACAAGTTAAAGTCCTTATTCAAATATTTTCTAAACACACACGACACCTTTCAAACAAACAAAAAGTGAGCTAAGCAATTAAGAGCCCATGGATAACCATGGATACAAAGGGTACTTACACCTTCCCTTTGTATAACCTACCCCCTGAACTCAAAATCTTTCAAAGGTCTTTCCTGTTCTTTTAGCCTTTCCAATTGGATAAAATAAAAGTCGGTGGCGACTCTTGCTATCCGCGACATTTTAAAAATTCAGTTCTCCCACCGTATTACAATCGTTAGTTATCAAAACAACATCATTGGCATAACAATATATTATTTTCAACGTAAATATTCAACCAAAACACTATTACGGTCAATTTCTCAAAATACCGTAATTTACCGGCAAACCGAATAATTGATCTAATTCTAAATTTATTCCAATCAATTAAACTTATTGAAATTAATTCCACTATTAATTTAGTCAACCAATTAATATCATACTATATTAGTTTCCACTCACTATTTCATTTTCAATTCTAGTATACTACTATAATCGGGCAATTTGTTATATACTATTTCACAATTTATTTATCCTACTGTTTCCATTATATCTCATTCTAAAATCATGATTCATTTCCTTCATATTATCCTAATATTCATATATTAAGTAACAGTATGCATATGGAAGGAAACAGGGCACGGATATGTGAAACAGAAAAGAAACAAGTTACAGCACAATGAAATGGCAATGAAAACGAAAATAACATGGTCAAGTGGGGTGAGCCGGTCGGCACCCCCTTCCCACTCACATCTGCCGCCCGTCATGGCTTATGCCATCCGCCGTGGTTAGCTTTGCCTAACGGCAAGCTCCACCTAGTTTCTTATTTTCTTGTTTCGCACAACATCAACATCATGTTTATTTACATAAGACCGACGGCCATTTCAACAACAACAGTAACAAATTCAACACAGCAAATCAATAACCTAATTCCCTAATCCCCAACGTACAATTGTTCATAAGCCCCATTATAGGAAGAGAACCCCACCCTTACCTTGTTTGTATTGAAGAAAACTCTACAAATCCTAGCACTTGGATTGGGATCTCTCTAAGCTTGTTCCTCCTCTTCAAGACCTAACCTCCTTTCTTCCAAATGACTTTCTATTTCTGGTTTCTCTATACTTCCCTTCACCTCTAACTAACACTAAACCTATTCTTATTATAACATTGGGTTTAATAATTAACACCCCCTCACTATTCTTCACTTAGTCAAAATAGGTCCAACAAGCTCATTAACTCAAAAATGAATTTAAATACTATTTCTAACGATATTCTATCGGTAAAATAAATTAATTCACCACAAATAAAATTATCGACCGATAATAACAAAAATAATAATAATACTATTTAATTAAATAAATAATCAAATAGTCGGGGCGTTACATATACCGAGTATATTATTAGGGTGGATGGCACATTCCATAAAAGAGTTAGAAACTCGGACAAATCAATTTTTGGGAAGGATGAAAGAATTCACCAAATTGATCGAACTTGAAAAAGCATCTAATAAGGAAAAGTCGTTTATTTATGTGGTGATGCATCTTTTGATGCATTTTAGATTGTAATCAATATCATTTTTTTAATGTATTATCGTCAACGGTGTTATCTTGATACGATTTAATACATAAGTAATATATATTCATAAATGAAAGTGTAAATGTTGACTGTCTTTATTTACAAATTTTATGGTTTACAACTTCTGTTTATGTTTACAAAATTTCTAGTTTGTTTTTGGTTTAAGGGTAATTCTAGATATGCATATCCGAATAAACTACATACTTATTTAAAAAACACAAGAGGGAACTTTTCGAATGTGCATATCGAAAAACACCCTTTTTCATAAAATATTTGGGTTTATCCGGATATGCATTTTCAAAAAGTGCCCTGATGACAGGGTAAGGTTTCTAAGGTCCAAAGTGACCCAAGACTTGTATAAATAGGGTGTCTCTCATCCCATATTTTCTACAAAACACACTACAATCAGAAAATGAATATAGATCCCCACCTAGAATTTGTGTATTTCAATGGTGAGAAACAACCACTTCAATTTAGGGTCTGCGAGGACACGCCTTTCGTCTATTTGATATCCAAACTTAATACTCTCTTGCGATATCTAGAAAATAGAAGGGTTGTCAAGCTCGAGTATCGTTCACTCTTGTCTGAAGTGAAGGGAAGATATAGTTCACCAACTTTGAACTGAAGACGAATGAAATTTAGAGGTTATGTGGTGTACTTTTTGTCGTTATGCAACGAAGGATCCGATTGAAGTGGATGTGAAGATTGCAAGATTCGTCGAAGATATTATCAACATGTTGCAACGTCATGAACTACCCATTTATAACAATATGTAATGTTAAAATTCTATTAACAATTATCTATGTAATGTTGAGTGTTTTAATTTAATGTCAAGTTGTTAAGGTTTGTAGAGCTTGCTCATACTGTCTCTGTTTTCATTTTTTATTTTGAAGTATCATAGCTTTTTTCGAATATACATCTTTGAAGTATACCAGATATAATTTTGGAGATGCAACTCCGAACTAAAATTAAGTATATTGGAGAATGAGTGCGTCTGGAGATGCATCTCTGAACTTTAAGGATATTTTTGGATTTTCACCAAGGGTTTCTGAGAATGCATAGGGGTGGGAAAAGAAATTTCCTAAAATTATTTGTGGGTCATATACCATATGCCGCATGTGAAAATCATGAGATGAGAGTAGAGAAGCTTCAACACTTAAAAAAAGAGGTTTCTTCCCGCTGGCCCCAAAATTTAACCTGGCATCCCCGTATTTTTCATATTCCCATAATACTCTTACTAAAAAAGAGCAAACAAAAAATATGGCAGTGCAATTAAAAAATCAAGTAGTATATTCTAAAAATTTGGTTTATTTTGAAAAATTTTAGATTTTTTGAAAACATCAGCAGTTCATTTCTGATAGGCAAAATAATTGAAATTAATTTTCCCGGATTTTTCAAAAAATCCGATAAAAACTCATAGTTTTTGAAAAATCTGTTAGTGTATTTTGAAAAAATCCGGTAAAAACTTATAGTTTTTTTGAAAAATCTGATAGTGTATTTTGAAAATTTCGGTAAAAAGTCATAGTTTTTTTAAAGATTCGATCGTGTATTTTGAAAAATACAGTAAAAACTCATATATTTTTTAAAAATCCGATAAAAACTCATAGTTTTTTTGAAAATATGATAAAAATTAATAGGTTTTGAAATATCCGGTAGTGTATTTGAAAAATCCAATAGTTCAAAATCCGACAATTTTGGAAAGTCCCATAAAAAATCATAGATCACCCAAAAATCCAGTAAAAACTCATGAACTTCTTCAAAAATCCAATAAAATTTAGAAATTTTTTAAAAATCTGAAAACACAATTTTTAAAAACGTAAAAAATCACAAAGGATATGGTAAAAGCACTGCAATTGTGGGGGTGTTACGTATAACTAGGGGGCGACATGAAGAAACCTCTAAAAAAATTAAAAAGTTTAGTGGACTTTTGGATCGTTAATAGTAGAGAATTTTACTTAGCACCCATTTTCTTATACCTGACACTCTCATCAATAGTGTTTTTATCATAATACACTCCAACCTAAAAATTATATTTTCACTAATCATATTGTCATGTTTTAGAGATTTTAGAATTTTTTTTTTATTTCTAGCACAGTTTTTTAAAGTTTCTACCAAATATTTTTAAGTAAGTGTGTTTTTCCATTAAATTTATGCACTTTTAATAGAAATTTTGATTTATATTAGATTTTTCATGAAAACTATATTTTTCTATCGGTATCATTTGAAAAATGTCATGGTATTGCACATGAAAAGACTCCTCCTAAAAAATTTAAATTGAATGGTTTAGCAGATAGGATGAATCAAACACTAATTGAGAGAGTAATGTGTATGCTCTCTGAAACTAAATTGCCAAATAATTATTGGGGTGAGGCACTTTACACAGCGGTGCATGTTCTTAATCTTAGTCCTACTGTTGCTTTGAACAGTGAAGTTCCAGACAAAATTTGGTTTGAAAAGAAAGTCAAGTATGATCATTTAAGAGTCTTTGTTTGTAAGGATTTTGTGCATATTCCAAATGATGAAAGATCCAAGTTGGATGCAATGTTAAAATAATATATCTTCATGGGTATAGGCAAGATGAGTTTGGTTACAGGTTGTATGATCCTGTAGAGAAGAAGCTTTATTCGAAGCCATGATGTGGTGTTCATGGAAGACAAAAACATTGAAGACATTGATAAGGTAGAGAAGACTACACCCAAGAAAGATATCAATTTGTTTAATGTTGATATAGTTCGGTTACCTAGTCATAATCTATATGTTATTGGTGGTGATGATTAAAATGGTGAGCCATGTGATTATGTTGATGATCAAAAACTTGGAGATGAGGTAAATATTCCAACTAACGATGATGAAGAGGAAAGCGATATTATACAAGATGAGAATCTTGGTAAAGATCTATAATCATCTCAAGTTCAACTTAGGAGTTCTAACAGACAGAGACAACTTTCTACAAGGTATAATTATGATGAGTATGTGACCATGACTAATGAGGGTGAATCTGAGTGTTTTTAAGAGCCATGGAAAGTGATGAAAATAAAAAGTGGTTGGATGTAATGCATGATGAGATGAAATCATTGCATGATAATCACACTTATGATTTAGTGAATTTTCCTAAAGGCAGAAGGGCTTTAGAAAACAAGTGGATTTATAGAGTTAAACATGAGAGCAACTCTAAGTCTCTAAGGTATAAATCTATATTAGTGAGGAAAGGTTTCCGTCAAAGAAAGGGTGTTGATTTTAATGAGATTTTCTCACCTGTTGTAAAGATGTCATCAAATAGAGGTTCAACAAATGGATGTAAAAATGACTTTCCTTCATGGTGATTTGGAGGAAGAGATCTAAATGTAACAACCCGATGGTTTTCAAGTTAAAGGCAAAGAAGATCATGTGTGTAGATTGAGAAATAGTTTATATGGGTTAAAGCAAGCTCCAAGGCAATGGTACAAGAAGTTTGAGTTTGTTATGTGTGATCAAGGATATCATAAGACAACTTCAGATCATTGCATCTTTGTTAGAAAATTTTATAACTATGACTTCATTATCCTTTTGTATATGTTGATGATATGCTTATTACATGGAAAATATTTGTACCATTAGCAGGTTAAAGAAGTAGATGGGAAAGTCATTTTCCATGAAAGACATGGGAGTAGCTAAACAGATTATTGCCATTAGAATCATGCGTGACAGAAAAGAAATTAAACTATGGATGTCACAAGAACATTATATCAAAAGAGTGTTGCAAAGATTCAAAATGGAAAGTTCTAAGGCAGTAAGCACTTCTCTTGCTACTCATTTCAAGTTGAGTTCTAATCGACGTCCTTTAAGTGAAAATGAAACATTTGATATGAAATGTGTTCCTTATGCGTATACTGTGGGTAGTTTGATTTATGCAATGGTGTGTAGAAGATCAAATATAGCACACATTATTGATTCATGTAGTAGATTTTTGTCAAATCCAGGTAGAGAGCATTGAAATGCTGTAAAATGGATTTTAGGGTATCTTCGTGGTACTACTTATATGAGGCTTTATTTTGGAGAACATAAGCCCACTTTAGTGGGATATTCTGACTATAATATGGATGGAGACATTGATTCCAGAAAGTCCACTTCGGGCTACATGATAAACTTTGCAGGGGTTGAAGCTTGGTAGTCCAGATTACAAAAGTGTGTAGCATTGTCTACTACAAAGGGTGAGTTCATTGCCATTATAGAATCAAGAAAGTAGTCATTGTGGTTGAAGGAATTTTTGCAGGAGCTTGAGTTTTTTCAATACAAATTTGTGTTATTTGTTGATAGTCAAAGCGCTATTCATCTTGGTAAGAATTTGACTTTTCATAATAGGTTCAAACACATTAATGTGAGATATCATTGTATACATGATGCTTTGGATGCTAACTTGCTGGAGTTAGCTAAAGTTCATACAAATGATAATGATTCTGATATGATGACTAAAGCATTACCAAGAGGGAAGTTTGAAGCATGTTGTGATATCGCCGATTTGGCGATTTCCTCCACATTATTGTGAGGGGGAGATCTATTGGGTTTGGGCTCCTTTCATATGTGAAGAAAGATCCAAATATGACTAGCCCATTTGTCTCACTTATTTAAGTGGAGAGTGTCAATTTAGGGTTGAGAGAGAGAGAGAGAGAGAAAATAAGGATTCAAAAGAGAGAAAAGATGAGAGAAATCTATTATTGTTTTTTCTGCATGAGTCTCACTAAATCGATGATCCTCGATTCGTTCACCGTCGGATCGAGATGAATTTTTGAGGGCATGTTGACAACTCATGTATCTAACTTTTGACGGTTTAGAATTTAAAAAAAGGTCTAAGCTGAGAGAGATAAGCATCGCATTGGAGCTGCAGATTTTGGTTATTTTTCAGCTTTTTGATTCTTATTTGTAAGTTAGTTTTGCTTTGTGATTTGCGGTTGTTAGCACTTGTTTGTGAATAACTTTAAGACTCTCTTGTACCCTTAATTAATTATAGTGGAGTTATTTTTTGGCCTGGACGACTCGTGGTTTTTACTCTCATATTGATGACTTTTTCATGTTAAAAATATCAGTGTTCTTTTGTGCATTTATTTAATTGATTTTTCGTCTTATATTTATTGTTAATCCTCAAAATTCCTATAAGAATAGAGAATTTTATATCCGTTATGTACCGGTCTATTATTGTATCTTAATTTTCTATTACTAAGCAATCTATGTTATTAAAAAGATTTGAAAAGAAAGTTTGTCACATAAGAGATTATGATGACTGAGTTTCATGAAAGACTAAAAGAAGAAAATTTTCAAATGTTTGGGTAGCCATCTAAAATTTTTTACAGAAGAATTTTCAAAATTCGATTACATGACAGCCAAAATACTATTAGCTTTTTATAGTAAAGAAGTTACTGTTAAATTAAAAGGTTCTATATAATATATATAGGTAAGGCCAATAAAGTTTAATATTGTTAAAGATGACATAATATTGAATTTGAAATTGAGATATTAATTAATTTTGTCACTTATTATAGTAAAGAAGTTATTGTTAAATTAAAAGGTTCTATATAATATAGGTAAGGCAATAAAGTTTAATATTGTTAAAGATGACATAATATTGAATTTGAAATTGAGATATTAATTAATTTTGTCACTTATAAAATATATATAGTAAATTTTATATAATGTCTGTTTTGTTTAATCCACGGTACACTAGAAAATAAACAATTATCCAATGAATCATAAGTTTGTTATGTATTCTACTTATGTTTTGTTGACGGTTGTTAAACCTGTTCTCAATTCAATGGGTGTACAATGTATCTTCTTGGGTCTGACTTTCAAACAACTTCCTAATGTGGATCAGCCAAATAATTCAAAGCCCGTGAGAATAATCATTAAGCCCATTTATCTCAAAATCATGGGAATATTGAGGTGGTTATAACCATAGTTTGTTAAGAATTTCATTACCATCCCATGAAAATTGAACTTCATAACTTCTTTTTTTTCTCAACCACTCACAAGCCCTTTTAGGCGTATGAGTGATGGGGTTTTAACTTGATATTTAAGATAAGAAGTTAAGTCTAAGCAAGTTGGATTTTTATTCTCACTCAACTCAATATCGAAACATTTATAGTATATTAAAACTTAGATACTAAATATTGTGTCAACATCTCTTAAGCAACATTATTCAAATCAATCCACATCACTTAATATTTAATGTGTTAGTGTTTTCGAAATTTTGAATCCATTTAAACTATTCATTCATTAGTCCATTTTATAGTACTATGCACGTTCATACTTATTTATTTCTATTACATAAGTTTTTTTTGAGAATTCACAAATGCATACATTATTCATCTGTTTAAGTAGACATTTGCATACATTATTCTGCTTAATAAATATATAAATCATCAAATTTAACAGGTGTACTTATTATATATATTTTAGACCCGTCCGAGACACGAGTTAAATATTTTTTAAATAAAATTTTTTTTTTTAAAAACACTTATGATTAAGAAATTTTACTTATATTAAGATTACTATTGTACAGATAAAATGTCATTATTATTAATGTTATACATAAAAAAAAGTTAATTTAAATAATTTTTTTTGTAAATTTTAAAATAATTTGAACATTTCTAATTTATTAATAATTTATGTAAGTTTTAAAAAAGATTATCTCGTTAAATAAAAAGAGAATCAATCAAGATGACATTCAAATTAAAAACATATATTTGTAACAATTATTATAATAAAGTTTCTCTTTTTATTAAAAATAAATTAAAATAATGGTCATAAGTAAACAAATTAAAATTTTCAAAAGTAATAAATGTGATGAAAAATTATTTATAAATACTAAAGATAAATAAAAAGTAAGAAATAAATTCTTAAATTTACTATAAATTAAAATTTGATTAATTATATTTTAATATCAATATAAGTAATATATGTCATAATTTTAAAAAATATATATATTTTATATATTATAATTTTATGTTTTTTTTGTTGTTGTTAATTGTAGAGAATGGTTTTTTAATAAAAAATAATGTACTAATTTAATAGTTTTTAAATAAAAAATCATTTAATAATTATTTATTATTAATTTAGTTGTAATTTTAAAATTAATTATTTGTTACATCCATAATAAAAAAAAGTATTTTATTTTCTGTGTTTGAATTTATATATTGTCTTAAGTGTGTGTATGTGTATATATATATATATATATATATATATATATATATATATATATATATATATATATATATATATATATATATATATATATATATATATATATATATATATATATATATATATATATATATATATATATATGAATAATTATTTTCAATTATTATAATAAAATTTCTGTTTTTATTAAAATAAATTATAATAGTGGTCATAAATAAATAAATTAAAATTTTTAAAAGCTATAAATGAGATGGTAAATTAATTAAAACTACAATAAAAATTAAAAATATTAATTAAATTCTTAAAATTATTATAAATTTAAATTCAAATTTCATTAATTATGTTTTAATATCAATATAAGTAGTATATGTCATAATTTAAAAAATAAAAAAAATGAAATATATCCTATATATTTTATATAAAATTTGTAAGTTATTGTAATAGATATTTTTTCCATTTATTTTTTCTGACAAACGTTTTTTTTATAATTATCAATCTTAGATTTTAATAAAACAATAATCATTTTATAAATATCACTATTAATCATAATTTATTTTTAGTTTATTGTCATGAAAAAAAGAATTACACACTTCTATAAGAGGAGGGGCGACAAAACCAACAGAAGAAGTAATGGTTATTATGAAAAATACTCAAGTGTACTTAGCCAAATAACAGCAACAGTAACATGAGAAATTGCTCAAAGAATTGAACTATGTAGAGCCAAATGCAGTCATACATCTCACCCCTACAATACAATTAAATCCATAAAGTTTCTACCACTGGTTTCATGAAACAAAGCACCTATCAAATAAAACAAAATCATTTAAACAGTATAATAGGCTTGTAATATCACAATATAAAATAAATTAAAAACTAAAAAAGCACTATAATAACATGATTTTTATTACACTCAAACTATAAATTAAATGATTTTTAACCGTTCGACAAAAAAAGTTGTCGTCCTATAATCACTGTAGCTGATTTCGTGACATCTATAACATGATACTTCTCAACATTATACTTCTCATCAACAGTTTTGAAAGTTTCAATACCTGAATTTATGGTTTCTATCAATCCAATGAAAATGATCTTAGAGTGACAATATTGGAAATGAGAGCTGAAAATAAAGACATTACGAATACTAAAGGTTAGTTTGGCTTGAGAAAATAAATTTACAGTAAAGTGAATATTTTGTAACCAAAAGTGAAAATAGAAAATTAGAAACAAAGTACATTTAGACAGCAAATAAACCCTAATAAATTAAGATGAAACTTACATACTGCAATTGCGTTATATCTTCTCGCAAATATAAGTATGAACCAGAACTACAGGACTGCACTTGCGTTTTCTTCAGTTCTACACTTGTTTTTGGGCATTATTGATTTATGAACCAGAACTACAAATAACAAATATAAGTAGGAAGAGAAAAGAAAGAATAGTTAAAGAACATCCAAAATTTTATTAGATGACATTCAATAACACAAATTAATGTATATGCAATAAGCATCTATATGATATCATGTCTGATTCATAAATCATAACTCAATTTGTTTTTAAAGCATCTTAACAATCACTTTTCATGAAATAAAATAAAAAATCCACAAAACACCATACCTTCGATATGAGAAGTATGTTTTTAGCGTGTTTCCCCTACAACTTCCAAACCTGCACCAGATCAGAACCTTTTTGAACAAAAGAAAGTGCAACCATATCAATGTTATTTGGAACTCCCCAAACCATGATATCTTCCTTGTCTTTCTCAGTCAGAGTCGGGATATCCACTATAAATGCATGCATATTAACATCCTTCCTCTCACCAAGAACATCAGAGTTCTCATAAAAGCATTTAACCAAACCCGCATTTGTATCACACAATAAAACCTTAACGATATAGTATCATCCGCGCATAGTACAACACAAATTGTTAATCCTGATCTCTGCGCTGTAAATTGATAAATTTTGTTCAAAACCCTAAAATTCAAAAGTTTAAAGTACAAAGTAATCACAGGGAATTGAAAAGGGGATTAGCAACATGGGCATGGGTTCCTTAGACAAAGGCGGTGGAGAGATCGGTGAGGATCATCCAATTGAAATTTCCGCACCATCATGATTCATCCAATTGAGGAGGAGTTCCGAGCTTATCACATCACCTTTACCTACACACCCTAACAAAGATTGAACAACATGTTAGTTTATGAACATAGTTTAAAAAAAACCAGAACTGAAGAAAAACGTATAATCCAATGATAACCAAAACAGGAACTTTCATTTTAGCACCAGCCCACGAACCTCTGAAATCCATGAACAAAACCTAACACAATAAAGAGGATGAACAATCACCATGAATAACAACGAGTACCAAATCAAAATCTTTATGAAATTTGAGACGAATTTGAAATATGTATACTCATGAATTCTTATGGATTGCCCACAGATAAAAAA